>NC_064287.1:54185963-54309220 GCF_019186545.1 Solanum stenotomum
TTTCACTTTTAATTGCTTTGAAGTTGCGCTCGTGCGTATTATCCCCACTTGTTGAGTTATTTGGGAGTTCGAAACCTAAATGACATGAAAAAAAAATCAAATGAATCGAAATAATGAAAAAAAATAAAAAAAATCACCCAAATTACCTATAGCGTAATTTTTAATGTGTTATAAATGACATAGTTAACGATACATGTGCACTGGTTATTAGATAGTCGAATTATGTTTTGGGTCGCTTGGTCGAAATACAAGCTTAATCGTTAAACACCCCCCCCCCCAAAAAAAAAGTATTATTGTTTAACGAATTTTATATATATATAAATCTCATTGTGAATTCATATTAAGGTATTCCCTGATAGATCATGCATGCATGTATCAAAATCATGTTTCGTAAGTGTTTTCAAAAAGAGTTTCAAGTGGCAGATATATAAGGAAAAAAAAATGAGCAGATTAAGTCCGTGACAAATTATTATCATTTTGTGAGTATCGTATTTAAATGAAGATTTTGATTATCTAATCCGTCGGTTGATATTTAAAAAATGGAGTGATTTGAGCAAAATATGTGACCCAAATATTATATCTGTGAGAAACCTGTTCAAATAAATTGTTTAGCTTATCTTGACTCAGATTATCTCAATCCAAGTAATATTTACGAATTAATGACCCACCTTTATTAACACCTTCAATCCATTTCAACCTTCAAAACTCGCTTATTTGACATCTCTATTGCAATATATATATATATATATATTATTTGTGCAATTTAAAAGATTTTAGGACTAACAAATAGTTTTGGGCTTAGTTTCCCTTTTAAGACGTTCATGTCCAGTTTGGTCTCATCATTGGGCCCTTTGGTGGGCTTCTAACAACCAACTACACTAATTCTGATAAGTAATAAGTAAGTTCAATCAATCAATCAAGGACAGTACTAGGACAACAAGTGTGATCGAATTCGCGATATAAATGTTATTTTAGTTATATAAATAAATAAAAATAGATTAAAAATAGGTTTTTGCAAGTTTATGTTTTCTATTTAAATGATAAGTTTGCATATGAAATCATTTTTGCTCGAATTCACTATAATATATTTGTATCATATAATAATTGAATAATTTATTTAGAGAGAATATTTCATATTAAATCCGCACACATTTTCCACAATATAGTCAAGTACATTAATGGTACTTTGCATCTATGTTGATTGAGAGGTTTTCCTTTTATAATCATGGAGTTCAGATTAATTTGTACGTACTTTTACTACAGGTATCTGTTTACCTCTCGCCAACACATATACAACGGAAAAGTACTAATCACCTTTTGCTGCTTTTTCTTTCTGATGGATTTTGAATAAGAGACCTCGTGATTTCCTTTTATAATCTGGTCACACCCTTGAATGTTGTTGGCTTAGAGTTTTGAATTCACCTAGTCTGAATAGATACAAGAGAGTCTCGATGTCGGTGAAACTCGAGATATTATAAAATGTAGTATTATTAAAATCTTATGGTATGTGATTCCTCCTTCTTTGCCTTTGGTCCATAGAACGTGATCTATAACATTTTAAACATGGATAAGTAGTCCCACAAACACCATAACTCATGGACCAATCTTGATTCCTCCATTGTGTGGAATTATTATTAGGGAAAAGTCCATATGATCTAAAAAAAACTAAGGGAACAGATGGGGACTTTTAGGAGAACAATAACCATGGAATTTAACTTTATACATAAGTGGTGTAAACTAAAAGAAAGCTACACAACATGTCTCCTTTTTTGTATTTTGATTCATTAGAATCTAAGTAACATACAAAAGGGAGGGAGACAAAAGTGGGGCCCTTATTGACACATGTTGAATTGTCATTGGTTTTGAAAAAACATGGTTAGGACCAATTGGGCCAAAGAGATAGTGCCCACACAAGTTGAATCATAGCCTATTGGACTTTCCTCTTTGTGGGCTTTAATGACACTTAGATATGAAACAACTCTATCACTTAATTAATACTTTTGATCATCCTTACCCATGAAATAGCTAACATCCTCATTCCTTATTATCCACATGCATCATAGAGTCTTATAGATAATAATAATAATAATAAAAAAAAAAGTGACATGTTATCGATAAGAACCTAGGATCTATCAGAAATAGTTTATCTGCCTCACAAAGATAAGAGTAAGGCCTACGTACATCCTACTCTTCATACTTCATTTGTGGAATCACACTGAATATGTTATTGTTGTTGTTTGTTATCACTAAGGATACATGAGGTAAATAATAATCCAATACCATTGCATAAATCAAGAACAAGGTAAAAGAGGAGATAATATGATTCATGCTTAATATGAAATCTAATAAATAAGAAGTCCAAGCCACATCTACTAACTAATTTTATAAAATCCAATAGCTTAAAATATGTATATTCTTTCAAATAAGTTCTTTTTAGATTTTTTTTTTTCCTAATAGGGTTTTATTGATGTGCACTCATATTAAATCTTTCACCAAGTTATAAAAAAAAACACGAAAATTTGATTAAATATAGGAGGATAATAACAAAACCATGCTATCCAATCAAATGGATATAGCTAGAATCACCAAATAAAGTCAATATTTTGGACCAACAAATATAGAAAAAAAAGTGGAGTTGTCAAAAATAGAATCGTATATATACTACTACAAAACATGAATTAGCGACAGACAAAATTTCATAACTAAATATTAAAAAATTCATGTTAATCCCATTTAGCAATGGATTATCGATGAATTATAAGAAAATTTTATTAGGTAGGAATCCAAAAAATTCCGTAGCTAATTCCATATTTTTTGATCGCGATGTTGATTAACATATCAAAGAAAATAACAAAAAGATTGGGATGTGGATAGTGACACTGCAAAGTCACTTGCTGAAAGCTCAATGCAATTAGTTAGATAAAGATGAAAATGCCAGGAAATTTTGGAAGTGAATGTTCAAAAAATAAATTCTATATATTGACATACATTATAAATTAAATTATATATTTTTGTGACTTTTATACATGCTAAAAGTTGACAATACAATGATCTGTAAGAAAGATGTCATGATCACATCTAAAATTAACTAAGTAGATGTTATTATCTTTGGTCCCAAATATTAATTGTCTTTGTCAAATTAAATTTGCAGTAAATATAATAAGATGTTTTAGAAAAAAAAAGTACTTTTTTAAAAAATAAATCCATTATTCTTCCAATTAGTGATACATTAATTAAATAAGATTTTTATGTTGAAATAAAAGATAATTTAGACAAATATTCTTACAAATTAAGACAATCAAAATAGTTTATAAACATTTATTTATTTATAGTACCAAAAGTGTTTATAAAACAAAATCAACTAAAACTCATAAGTTGGTCGCCTCTAACTTATGATTTTAATTACAACGTGTAAGTATTTCTGGTTGGATCATACATTTTACAATTATACCCCTACTATATTTTGAGTCATCACCAAAATACTACTATTTATAACATAACTTTAAAAGAGAAATAAAAAATAATTTAGATTAATAATCATCTAAGACAAATAATATAGATTGTAAATTTGTTTTTTATTTTTCACATATCCACGTTGGTATTAATATTTATATGAGATGAATGGTGACATTATTGGACTTTAATAAAAACTTATTTGCCCAATGCAAATCATCACGTATGATAAATATATTTGGACCATCACATCTTTAATGGACTTTAATAATAAGACGTACGTGTGTTGAGTTGTGAAAATAAAATTGGATGCTTTAATCCAACATATAATAATGTGGCCAACACTAAATTAAAGTATGGGACCTCCACCCTCTATAAATGCCCTAATTAAGATATTTCTCGAGTAATTTGAAAGAAGACAAAAAACGACTTATTAAATAATTCAAAATTTTAACTTATCAAAAATTCGAATATAATAAAATATTACATTTTTTGTATTATTTTTGAATAATGAATGAATACTTTGGTGTTTGTGTATATATAATAATAGGATTTCTATTGTCTTAAAGCGTACAAATTAAAGAATTTTAGTTTCGATTGTTATACTAAAAGAATGCAACGACCAACCAATTTTGTCGTTAAATTACAAAGATTGGTTGTTAATTTTATATGACAATTTGTAAAACTATTTTGTTAGACACGAGCGATTTAACGATAATTTTCATAATGTTTTTTTTTTATCTATTTTTGTGTGTCTCTCGGATATGACATTTTATGGTATTTATGTGCACCTATCATACGTAGAACTATAAATTCATGAGCAAATTCTAGTTTTTCAAATATTTATTTCTATCTACTAATTTTTTTAAAAAAAATAATCAAAAAGGGATTAAAAAAAAGTTATTTTGAAAAGTGGTGAATCTTGGATGATTTTTACTTTTTTTGGGTGGGTCAAATTAGAGAACCCCACAATAATTAAGAAAGCTAATCTCCAAAATGCATGCTTAATTAGGACTTTATCTTCTTCAAACAAATGACAATCAATAAGACAAGACTTTGCCTAATTATTGAAGTTAATTAATCTCATATATCCACTAATTTGGCAACTTTTTACCAAATAACCCTTCAATAGTGTATTTCTACTATGGTGCATATTATACAACAACAGAAATAATAACACATTCAGAAAAATTTTACAAATTATGAAATATGAGAAAAGTAGAGCATATATAATTTAATCCTTAGATATTAGATAGAGAAAGAATGTTTTCGATAGACGCTCGATGATATTGAGTTATATTTTGTCAGGCCACAATCACTTCAATCTGAACCTATCATGGTTTTTTTCAGCTTTCATAAACTCCTTTTTCTTCTCTATCAAATATTGGAGGACACAATATATAAAGTTGTCAGAAATAATATGTCTCATGCTAGTAGTAATATTATTCTTGGGTTATTCCTTTTTTTTTTTTAAGAATAAAAATGGGATAAGGGTCTGAAAAATATCTCAACTTTGATCGAATTTGCTATTGTGATACTAAACTTTCATGAAGACCTATTACCTCTCTAGACTATTTAATAGTGTATTTTAAAGGTATATATGTGTCCACGTGGACACATTACTATTTATAATTTTACATTATTTTTTATGCCCACGTGGACAAATATATATGTTTAAAATATGGTATTAAATAGTTTATGGAGGTAATAGGTCCTCATGAAAGTTTAGTAACGCAACAGCAAATTCAACCAAAGTTGAGATATTTTTCAGACCCTTATCCCAATAAAAATCATCAAAAATAAATCCTAAGTATCTTTAAAGAAAGAGTAATTTATATAGGTGTCTTTTCCATCCTTTTTTTTTAATATATAAATAACAATAGTGTTCAGGTTAAATTTGTGCGCACTTCAAGGGATTCATATAAACTCCTTTAACAGAAAATTATATTATATATATAAGATTAGAATGATTTTTCATGAATTTATTTTTTTATATTTTGAATCATCTCGACTCGGTCTAATGAGTATATGCATAGGATAACTTTTATCCATCAAAATGTTAGTAAATGGAAGAATTGGTACTTTAGCATTTATTTTTTTGTCTTTGTTGAGAAAAAAAACTATATTTGATTCTTCTTCAATTCCCTTTTCCTTTTCTTGTGACATGAATGTTGAAACATGAATTATAGGAATTTATCTTTTTTCATCTTTATTTGGTTTTTTTGGTGGGGGTCTAGGGAAGAAAAAAAATCATGGTACACACCCTTTATTAACACTAGTTGAAAGCAAATATCCCACTAAAAAAAGGCTTATCAGAATCCAAGAATACACATTTCCATGCCCCTCATGATGCTTACAAAAATTTATGGATGTCAAAGCATAAGAAGGATAAAAAAAACCTTATATTATATAATTTTTCGGTGTTCCTGATACTCTCTTTGAAGTTTGATTTAAAAAAAAAGAATATTATACCTTTATTGAGTTAAGTCATATGCATTGACGATATAAAATATCTATACAATTAATTTATTATCAGCAAATTAATTGTCATAGGTGGATTTCTAAAAAAAATAATATTAACGTAACTATAACATAATAAAACGATAACTAAAGTTATCATAAATTACTATGATAATATAAAAATATGTAAATGCTTATGTGTATAACTTAAATCCTACCTTCATACCTCAATGCATTAGTATATAAAAAAAGAGTTCAAAAATACTCATATTATATAAATCGTCAGCATAAGAAAATTTTACATTATCTATATATATATCAAATAATACTTTTTTTTTATGTTCAAGGTTACAAGTCACAACATATAAAGAGACTTACATATAGTTATTATTTTGGTAATTTTAAATTCTTTATGCTAAGTATGTATAATTGTATATTAGTTAGACTCTATAAAAACTCACCTTAGCAACCATAACTCCAAATAATTTCTAAAGCAAACCCCTCCCTCATGTCCCTTTCTATAATAACCCTAAAACACCTCATGTTTTCTCTTCACAACCACACAAATTGATCTCTCATTTCAACATCCTTCATATATTTTTTCTCTACTTTTAAATACATTTAACACTCAAAATCTTTCATATCTTCATCTTGATTTTCTTTTGATATACACCTTTTTTTAGTACTCATCATGTCCATTACTAATGAAAAAATGTCCAAGAAAATTATCCAATGTAGGAATAATTCAGGAGAGATTGATGTTTTTGAGGCTGCAAATTATTTCTCTACAACACATGAAGATTATTACAACAACAATCAAAATTTTCACAACAACAAGCAAAATTTGAGAGGTGGAAGAATGAGTTTTGATATGCCTATGATGGGAAATTCTTCATCACTTCTAGTTCCAACACAAACAACAACTTATAATAATCAACAACATCATCATCATCATCATATTATGGATCATCAAAAACCAATTATGATGAAACAAAAAGATCAAAAGAAGTATAAACAACCAAGTTCACCAGGAGGAAGACTTGCTAGTTTCTTGAATTCACTCTTCAATCAAACATCATCAAAGAAAAAGAAATCATTGAAAGATATTCAAGAAGATGATCAAAGCCCAAGTGGAAGAAGGAAAAGAAGAAGTAGTATTAGTCACTTTAGCTTTAGAAGCTCAAGTAATATTAATACTACTACTAATACTATTAATAGTACTACTAATACTACTAATTGTACAAGTAGTGATTCAAAATCATCATCAAATAGTGGATTTAGAACTCCACCTCCTTATGCACCTACTCCAACAAAATCCTATAAAGATTTCAAAAGTTTTGCATATGGTGATCAACATCACAAGAAAATCAATATCACTAGTGATTATTCTTGGTTGGATGAGAAGTTGAGCAAGAATAATGGAGTTTATAATAAGAATAATACAAACAATGGATTGTTATTAACATCATCAGACAAAAACAAGACATATAACAAAGTTGTTGATGATGTTGATGATGGAGATAGTGATTCAAGTTCTGATTTGTTTGATTTGCCAAATATTGACTTGGATTACTATTCATCAAGTGGTTTACCAGTTTATGAGACTACACATATGGATAACATCAAAAGGGGTGCACCAATTTCAAGCTGCGCAATCTGAAAGGGGAGTCTTGATTCAACAGCAAAAAGTTAGGTCATAAAATCAAGATGCATATAATAGTTTGAATGTGGTGATCTAGACCGGCAAATTCAAATCATTGTATATAGCAGAAGCTTAGTGCATCATATTTGTTTGTTTTTTTTTTCTTTACAAAATACTCATATTGAGTTTTATGTTTTTTTTTTTGTGGTTGATGTTTAGAGCCATGAAAAAGAAAGTCTTGATTTTCTTGTCAGGATATGGCCATAGATTTTCCTTTTTCTTTTTTAATTTGTGATTCTTTAGAAGTTTTTATGAAGCTTTTTACTGTGTGTACAGTTTGAAATGTCTTCTTTGCCTTGACTTTTAGTGCTATGGGAGTGTAAGCACATCATGTGTCCACCACTATAACAACTTTGATATAATTATGCATGATTATTATTATGGATTTTTTACAATATCTCATGATGAAAAAACCAACCATAGTCATTATAACATATATCCCTATTAATTATTTTTTGACTTTAGTGATAAGCATTAACAGATAAGATTAATTCAAATTATGAAAACTTGATAGAGTTAGTTGTTTATAATGATTAAGTTACCAACTATATGACATTGTTGATGTGCCAACCACAACCATCACATATCTCGAACGTGTAATCACACAAGTAAAGTCTAAAAAGAGTGGTGTATAGGCAAATCTTACTCTTACTTTATAAAGATAAAAGAATTGTTTCTGATATACTTGACCTAGACTCAAGTAAAGCAACATTATTAATCTGTCATTTCATTATATTCTATTTGATGCTCGCTTAAGTATAATTAGAGTTTTGCATTTGAAGTTTTGAATATATTCCCCCCTCCCTTTTTTGAACACTCTTCTCCCTTCCACACGAAAATCAGTGGTGAAACTAGATTTTCAATTTTTATCGAGGGAACTTTAAAGAAATATGAAATATTTTTCATATATATAATATATATTTCTCAATGTAGGGAATTTAATTAAACCCCTTTCAATAAATTTGATTAGTTGATTTTCTAACCATGGACACTAAGGTACATGTACACTTGGCTGTTTTTATTTTCTTAAAAAAGAAAAAAAAAGATTAAGGGAATGTGTACGGACAAAAGAATGTACCTAGAGCTCTATATATAGTATAATATAAAATAATAGAGTAAATAAGATCACTTCTAGGGTTATAATTAATTAATTAGATCTTTGTTATAATTAATGACACACCACTTTGTCTAATCAAAGACACAAAGCACTATAAAATCATGCAAATCTATTCCATAATCCAAGTTAAAGGAACTACATATTAATAAAGACAAAGAATCTAGGCCCAACCTTGATTTATTTATGCATAAAATAAAAATGACCAAGAATTAAAGCATGATATACATAATCAAAGAAGAGAGACAATTAAACAAAATATCAAAGGGAAAGGCAATTTATGTTTTTGTGATTATTCTAAAGGTCAAAAGGGGTCCAAAAAACTAATGACTAATTAAAGAAGAATGGACAAATTTAAAGGTAAAGGACTAGGTTTTGATAATTATTAGCAATAATCATCTTGGACAAATTTTATAATATACAACTCACAAATGTGTTATGTGTAGATAGGAGTGCAAAATCAGTTCATAAAATCATGATTCGCTCAGTTTGATTAGGTTTGAGTGGGTTAATAGCCTGATTTTTAGCCTATTTAAGTCCAACTCGTTAACTTTTGAACATACTAAGATTCACTTATTTATTATCTCAATTTAACAAAAGCTATAATTAGATTGTAATAAAATAAAAATATAAAGAAAATGAACTAAAAGCAAGCAGGATAATTAGAAAGATGAGATCATGGAAAATTTGGACCAATATATATACACCAAAGTAATTATTCAAATAAGCATTTGTTGTCCCAAAAAAATGCCATCAAGCAATAAATGAGTCAAGACTTGTATCAATTTTTTTTATTTACTTTAAAAATTATAATGAAGAATCTGATTGTACATTATTATACTATATTTTATTATATAATTTAACTTTATTTTGAAAGAATAATATAAATTATTTTTTCATTTCATTAACAGAAGATAGCTTATGAGGTAAAGATTACACAAAAATATACAAAACAAAAAAAAAAACAAATTTTTACATCTTAATTGGCGTGGGACTCAACACACCTACATGGTACCCTCATTTATTAATATTGTCCAAAAATATATTTTTTTAAAAAGGGTCAAATAATTCACATTCTTATCGACGTGAGAGTCAACATGCTTCTCACTCTGTTAAGAATAAGGTTCGATGTTTATGTAAATAAATTTTACACAATTGATTACGCAAAATTATTCATCATGAACAAGTTCATTGCACATGTAAATTATATTTTATCGCCCCCCTCCCCAATTCGCTCCTCATTCTCTTTGAAATAAATAAAGCTCGCTATGAGCCATGTCTTTCCACGTTATATTATGTTCCCTCCACGAGAAAGACGCACAAAAGAGGTATCCACCATCCCCTACCCCAACCCAAAAAAAAACAGAAGATGAAATTGGAAATGGGCCAAAACAAGAATGGACTTATTTACTAAGCCCAGTGGATCAATGCAAGCCCAAATGAAAGAGTTTCCCAAAATGTGTGTCCAATTTCTATCCGGTAAGCCCAACAAGAAGCCCAAAAATGTGTAAGTGTATTAATTTTTTTTAAAAATGACTTATTTACTAAATACAAGAAAAGAATAATATTTGTGATAAATAATTCGTCATAAATTCGAGTTATAAATTGTCCTGAATTTAGCACAAATATCAATAACACTAAATTAATTTGTGTTGTATATTACTACAAGAAAGTTCATTCACGATGAAGAATTGTTAAATCTCCCTGAATTCATAAAAAATGATGAATTCTCATAATATTGTCACAAACTCGTCATACTTTTATAAATTAATGTGTTTGTCATAAATATTCCAACAAAAGATTATATTTTTCTTGTAATAAGTCTAACAGTAGAACCTACCACCAAAACAACTTCTATTTCCATTTTTTTCTTCCTCCCTCTGGGTTCAAATCTTTCTAGAAATGGAATCGCCTTTACTAGAGAGCATTTTACCTTCAATATAGGAATTCGTGGCATGAATCTGAATTTAGTCATGTTCCAATATGAATATCGAACTAACCAAAAAAAAACCAATCATTTTGGTACAGGTGGATGGACAATCATTTTTATACAATATATAAAGAATGAATATTCTTCAACCACTTCCTTTTTTATGCTAAAAGAAGAAAAATCATAAATTTTCCTAAACCAAACCCAAGAATATGTGTCCAATTTATTTATTTATTCTCTAGAAATGTCATCAACAGTGTTTCTTCTTCAAGTAATTAACTTGAATTCCTAACAACAGATGAAACTAGAACTACTACCCTATTCATAGAAAGTGAAATATTGTAACATAGAAAAAGAAAATTAGTGCATATACAAGTCCATTTGACCTACCCACTTTGATGTATAATTAGGGTCCTACTAAATACCATTAAGAATTATGATGTGACCTGAGAAAATCAAATTCAAAATTTAAATTTTATAAATTTTTAATATATATGTAGAATTTGGGTATAATCTACTGCTTTCTGTGAGTTGAGGAAATGATTTTTTTTATGTCCACGTAAAAATTGAATAGATGAAAATGACTTTTTTGAATATTTTATTAGTAAAAGTGAATCTCGTATGTGTAAAAATAAAAATATTTTATTAAAGGAACATAAAATAACAAATTTGTAAATGTAGGTTCTCTTCTAGATTCGTCATTAGAAATATATAGAATCTCTCTATCTCTAACCTGAGATTTCTAGTTCTAGGAATGGATCTAAAAGAGAATCAATGGATTCACAAGAACCTAATTGGCATGTATCCAGATCCTATTTGTATAATACGTAGTTCATTAAAAATCTAAAATATTTATTCGTGAATTCAATTATTATTTTGTATATCAACTTGTTGTTGATATAAGAACCTACAAACAATTAATTTCGAATTCACATCTATCATATTCGAGCTTTGAATAACATTAGAATAATTTATAAAAATAATTTTGAATTTAGATGATTTTGAAAGACTATGATTTCTCTATGACGAAGCAGGCTGTCAAAAGTTCAAAATTACTATTTTCAAGACTATTGTGTGTAATTTTTCTGAGAATATTTCTTCTTTGATGAACCTTATTTAGTTGGATTTTAACGAAGAGAGTGAGAAATCAAAAGAAAAGGTCTTTATCAAATATAATATTAATAGGACCAAAGTATGAGAGTGCCACATAATTGAGGGGTTGAGTGTCAAAGACAACAGTAGAGGTCAGCTATCATAAAATTTCAACACTCTAGTGATTAGACACACCTAACTACCTACATTTAGTAATAAATTATTTTTATCCCATTTTTTGTTCTTGATAATTAAATCTTCAAAATCACCTAAAATGGAAACAAATGCTTTTGGATTTGATTTTAAAATATTAAAGAAATGTTCTCTCACACATGCTCAGAAGCACCCATAAAAAGTTGTAAAACACCTTGAAGTTGCTTTTTTCTTTCCTTTTCTTTTACAAAAATAAAATAAAATGATACTTAATTTTGACCTCAGTCTGTAAATAAGCACTTTAACTTTGAGAATAAATATATAAATATTTTAACTTGATTTCAACTAATAACCATATATTCTATCTCATTTTCATTATATTGTATAAACATCTTATGCTGATTTGACACATAAATCTCGTAGGTGTCTTAATATCATTTTGTAAGTTGAACAGTTCAAATGACACGACAGAAATGAATTGAGGTATCTAGACGCGTATAATTAAAAGTAGAATTGGAAGGCTCGCTCGCTCATCGATTTGAGATCAAATTTGAGTGTCTGTTTATATATTATTAATAATTTTATTAAAAAAATCAATTTGTTGGAAGTGGAAATTATGTTGACTTAAATGTATTTGGTTTACCAGTGCTTCTCTTCTCTCCAAGAATAAAAGTGGCAAAGCACCATTGCACCTGTTGTAAGTTCTAACTTTTTAGACTCTTCTTCTTGGTAAGTTTGATATAAAGTTTCAATCTTTTTCATCAAATATGATTAATTTTTCTACTTTTTGTATTTCCCTTGTGATTTCCTCAATTGGGTATTTTCTTGTTTCTTGTTTGATACAGTAAGATTAAAGTTATGACTTTTTCTGTGCTTGTTTCTTGATTTGTAAAGCCTGATAGTTGTCATCTGGGGGATCTTGATTTTGTCTTCAGTATACTTTTTACTAATTTTAGTTTAATGTTTTGGTTCTATATAATAGCACTGTTCCCTTTTCTTTGGGGCAATTTGTTTTGCTTGTGTTGTAGAGTTAATGGTCAAAAATACACCTAAAGTATCGCGATTTTTTGAGTTTTGATACATGAATTAGATAAATAGTTGGTGATAGTTCAAGTATGAAACTCGAAAAATCAGGATACTTGTGTGTTTTTGACCCTTCACTCTGTATGTTAGGTCTGATTTAATCTGAATTCCAAGATTGGAACTTTAATTCATACTGATGTATGTCTGTCAATTTATTTTTTGCATATTCAGAATTTCAGTTGGATTTGGCTAGTGGTGAAGAATTCATTATAAATTTGCACTTGTTATAGTTTTGAGAAACTTTTGTTTCTGGATGGAACCTTTGAGCTATGCTTTGGAAGGGAGAGGCCTTATTTTTCCTGATAATGTTGAATTGTCTGTCGACACAGTTTCGAGAAGTAGAAGTATTGTAAAGGAATGGAATTTGAACCCTTTTTGTGATGTTGATAAAAGCATTTGTGGTTTTAGTCAAGAAGTAACTGAAAGCACAGAGTTCCTGGGATCAGGTATTGCTGATATTTTGAAGAAATCAGCAGCCAGTAACCCGTGTCCCGGGGTTTTAAGTGGTGAAATGAGTGATGGTTGTGGTAAAATGCTATCGTCAACTTCTATGTTTAATACATTTGAACCGATTCCTGGAGAAGTTGGACTTGGTGCCATGTTTAACCAGAGGGCTACTAAATCTAACAATCCGATGTCATCATTGATTGATTTGAAATTGGAGGAGTTGACTGATCATGGAGAATTAAGGACTAGTCAATCTTCGAAAGAAAGTTCGATACTTTCTTCTCCAGAATCTTCATTGGCAGCTGGAAAAGCCCAAACAAAGAGATTGCATTCTCAGTTTTCTATCTCTCAGGTTCGTGGTCAGAAGGAGGTGGAGTCGACGACTGTTTATAGGGAAATTAAGAGTAATCAGTCTTTAAAGAGAAACTCGGCTTTGTCTTCAGTCAATTCGTCACTGCAGGGAAAAAGACTACGTACTACGAATTTTCATTCCGAGATTCCTGTCTGCCAGGTTCATGGTTGTAACAAGGACCTGAGCTCCTCAAAAGACTATCACAAGAGACACAAAGTATGCAATGAACACTCAAAAACTGCTATAGTCATAGTTAATGGGATTGAGCAAAGGTTTTGTCAGCAGTGTAGCAGGTATGGTTCTAGCTCATCGCAGCTCCTTTTGTCATGTAATAAAATTCTTAGATTGCACTGAATATGTGTGTGTGTGTTTGTGTATTAAACAAATGTAGAAATATTGTTGACGTGTTGCATTTGATCTAGGAAAACCAGCTGTTGTATTGAATTCATTTGCTTGACTAGGCTAACAAAACTAAACCAAATGACAAATCATGTGGATGTAATGTCGAAAAGAAGATAAAATTTTAGCATATGCTCTTAAAGAACTTATTTTGACATGAATGTGGAAGCTACTATTAGCTCCTCCTAGTTTCTACTTAATATATTTAACGTATGCCTTACTGTTTCTGTTAACTTCAGTTTGGACGATCCATCAAAACTTTTAGAAAGTTAAGTAGATATAGAAATTCCAATCTTTCCTTTGTAGAGTAACTTAATCATGACCTGCTAATTGGCCATCCTCCGGAATTCATTTATATGTAATCATGTTTAAAGTAGAGAGCTGTTCACGGTGTTAACAAAAAGAGACCAGCATAGCACTCAGTTATTGTGCTGGTGTGAGATAGCAGGTAAATAGTGGAATAGTTGAGGTGCATGCAAGTTGGCCTGGACATCACAGATATTGTTAGAAAAAAAAAAAGAAAAAAGTGACCAGATGTTTACTGATTTTTATGCATTTGGTCTGAATGTCATAATTTAGTAGTAACAATTTCGCATGAATGTCTTGGCTGCTAGTCCTGCATAGAATTGCAGTAACCTTTTAAAATGCAGGTTTCACTTGCTAGCAGAATTTGATGAAGGTAAACGCAGCTGTCGCAAACGTCTTGCAGGCCATAATGAGCGGCGGAGAAAGCCTCAATTCGATACTCACTGGGGTAAACCTTTTCTCCCTCCGCTAATTATCCTGCATTTGCTGATTATGTTAAAGAGAGTTCTATGCTTGATTTGTCTTCTAGTTCTCATTAAATCAAGGTATAATCAACTTTGTATGACCTAAGAGTTTCATCCTCCGTACTTCAAGTCTCTTCCTTTTTCCTCTCAATTAGAAAACTTACCGCTGTTATTTTCCCAACTCTATTTTCATGTGAGGACAAGAAAGAACTTTCTACTCTTAATCTGATTTGCTTATCGTGAGCGTGTTCTGAAGTTCGTTGGTGCTAATATCCTACTCCCTTCGTTTCAATTTGTTTGTCTTGCTTCCCTTTTTAGTCTGTTTAAAAAAGAATGCTTCTTTACTTTTTTGGTAACTCTTTAATTTTAACTTTTCACATGACATGTTTAAGACCACAAGCTTCAAAAGCTTGTTTATTGTCTTAAACTTCGTGCTAACTGCCAAGTCAAAACCAGACAAATAAATTGAAACGGAGGGAGTATTTACCTAATCATATCTAGTTAAATATAGTTTCTGTATCAAGTTTGTCAGTTTTTCATTTGGTAAGCATATCCGTAACTGATTATAATCATTCTGTTCGCTAGTGGCACTCTCATGTTTGTTCTGCTTTGTGGATAAATTGTTAGCAGTTTTACCGACTACGAATTTATGCAAATGCAGGTTCAAGATTTTTGGATATGACTTCCCAAAGGAGAGTACCATTTCTTTTCCCCGAAATATTTCCCGGTAGTTTCTTTTATCAAGAAAATTATGAAGATAATAACAACAGCAAGCACCTTAAATTAGAACATAAGCCATTCGGCATCTCTCAATTGGCTATGTCAGTAAAAAATGAGCAATTCCCGGCGAAAAGCATCCAGCATCATTACGGAGTGGGAAAACAAGATCCGTCCAAAGTTCTCACTGGTGGGGCAACATTGTCTGTTCAAGAATTTTCCGAAGGGCAAAACTCCTCTTGTGCTCTCTCTCTTCTGTCAGCCCACTCACAAAACCTTCTACACAATTCAACAGATGTTTCACCAACTCTACATTTGACGGTTGAACCAAACCATCATGTCTACATTAAAGGAGATCATCATAATCTTGAGAAATCTCCCAGAGTTAGTGTTGCAAATAGATTGACACCAGTTGAGTTATATTCATTTGACGTAGCCGAGCAAGATGTGGTCGTTCAAGTTCCTGATAGTGATGCTGTTTCATTTGGAATTCAGAGAGATCACGGCCATGATCGAAGATCAAACTCTATAAATTCCAGGAACTGCCTTTCTCCGGAATTTGGGCCTACCATGGATTTAGTGCAGTTGTCTTCGCACCTACAAAGGGTCGAGCAGCAGAAAAATTCCGTCCAAGTGAAGCAGGAAAATGATATCTTTTGTTCCTTTACTTCCACTTGAGGCTTATAAGAGCTACAAGGTCTGTAAACATGTTCATTTGATATATAATGCTTCTTTTCGTTTCTATCAGGAACTCAAAATGTCAATACATGTAAATCCACTCTTGTAGTTCATGTCGTATGTTAAATCAAGAACTAATTTTTCTGAGTTCAATAGACAAAATACATTCCCTCATGTATATACACTTGATATCTTACTAGACAAAGTTAACACATTTGAAAAATGTGCCATCTCATTTATACATGTTTGGGCAATAAATTGAGATAATCTTATTTACTACTACTTGCAGGTTTTCATTTCTAGTAACTAGTGAAGATTAAGGATCATTATGAGCCTTGGTGAGTGTGTCTATTTTGCGCCATGATTTCTTTTTTCGAACCATGTAAATTACAGTGTGCTGATCCTCTATAGTGATGTACAAGGCTACTAATGTGACATTGCAGTATTCATATCTTTAATCCCCTCCCCCCCCTCTTGAAAAGAGAGAAAGCCCAAAAGCAAAAAAGCAAAAGCTTTTAGGAATAGGAACTCCTTGTCTGCAATATATATATATATCATATAAGTTGTTGTTGTTGTTATTATTCGTGTGTGACCTTTTCTTGATTTTTTCATCCTCATTGCAGTCTGAAGGGTCAACATCCGAAATGAAGAATCGGAAGATTATATGAGGAGATTAAACTAATTCACAAGTGGCCTTTCCAACAAGTCAAAAGGCAAGGCAGATTAATAAATGATTGATATCAGTACATCTTTTGTAAGTGTCAGCCATAGCTTTTCTATTGCTTTCTTTACATCAATTGTTTTGTTTCAATATATCCATTTCGTCGAAACAGTGCTCTTATTATTTTAATAGTTAGTGTTGTCTTTAAGGAATCTTGCATCATATACTGATGTATAAGAAGAAAATAGTATCAGAAATATAACATTTCTTGTGTGTAATCTTATGTATATCATCTCTTTTGTGTTAGATGGGACTGTAACAACCCCTTAAGTTTATGAAAACAACGGTAATTTCCTTTGTCGTGACTCATGACATCTATAAATCTTCACTTTTCCTTCAGCAATTGTTGTTATACATCTATAACTGGTAAAGTTGTTGCCACGAGCTGTGGAAAAGCCTCTTGCAGAAATGTAGGATAAGACTGCATATAATAGACAGTCCTTGTGGTCCGGACATTTGCATATTGGTGATGCAAATTCCATCTCCTCATTGTGAAAAGCATAGAATCTTACTATTTGTAGCAAAAATATCATATATATATTTTTGATGGCTTTAGTCTACTTTCCAATTCAACACTTTTGCTGCCATACATTTGTGACTTCTACTGCAGAAAAGTTATGCTCCATGCATGTGTTTACACGTGTACATACACGCGAAAAAGAAAAAAAAATGAATCTTTCGATTGAGAAGCTATAGTGGCATGTCTTTTCGAGTTGTAGGCGTGCAGAATTGTATATGGAATCTATCATGAAATACATTTTTTTGTGATTTTTTTAGGTGAATTTGACTTGGTTGGTTAGTTTTTCAATTCATTATAGTGTTATTTTATGCATTAGATTAGTGTTTTTTTGTTGTTGTGGTCCTTGATAGAGAATGAAGTAAAGAAGAAGAAGAAGAAGTGGTCCCTTATTTATTGGAATTGCAACATTCTATTTGGTTGGAAAAATTAGACATGTTGTTCCCATCATGTAGTATCATTCTAGTAAGTTGTGAAAAAATTGTTCAATATATGCAAGTGGGGTTGGGGGGGTGGGGTAAATTTGTGATTAATTGAATATTCTTTTGAATAAACTATGATGAAAATTGGAGCATTGAGCTTTTGTGTGTGGTAATTCCCTTTTCACGCGCATCATGTCATGTCAGCAAAAAGTGTTAAATTCGTATTTTTTTTGGAGTAGTGTAAGTGTTAGATCGAAACAAGTTCAAGTTACAATATCAAAGTAAAAGAAGAGGAGAAATTTAGAGGGTTGTTGATGTATTTAGTGTTTTAATACTTACTATATGTTGTTTCATTTGCTTTGTATGTCTTGTTATTTTGTTGTCGTTATTTTCCTTCCCACGTTGCTTTGATTATGCTTTTTTTTTTTTGAGTTGAGACCTAAAAGAAATAACTTCTCTACCCCACAAAGATACGAGTAAAGGTAAGTGTACATCCGATCCTTTTCAAATTCCACTTGTGGAATTATATCGGATATATGTTGTTGATAATGATGTATTTAGCTTCTTCTTTTTTGTTTGTTTATTACCCATATAAAAGGGTAAAAGAGGGATTGAGCACTGGGCATATAAGTTGTAATATTTTACTTAATAAACTTAAATTTTAAATTTGAGGAAGATGTTAAATAAGCACTAAATATAATAATATAGCATAGGATAAACTTTTTTTTTAAACTAAAGTTTAAAAATAGCAAATTAGATAAAGCCCAAACACAAACTATAGGACAAGTCCACCAAACTTAACCATCCTACATGTTTTCTCACAAGTAATAGGATAACATCATTAATATTACATATAATATAGTCCCAATATTTGCTTCAATTCAACATCTAAACCTACAAAATAAAAAAATAAAAAAATCATTAGATGTATATATATGTACATTACAAGAAAAATAAAACTTATTAATTTTGTTATGATAATGAAAAAATAATATTCTTACATTGTTGGTATTTCCAGACAAGGATCCATTTGGTGGATTAGGAATGTACCTAGCCCACTATAATAACAAAAAAAAAAATGTTACAAATAAAAGTCAAACTAAAAAAAGGCAAGTTTATTATATACATCGATATTAATTAGCTTTTACGCTATCATCAATTTTAACATGTTATAGTAGATTACTTATCTTAGTATCGATCTTTTAGATACTTAATTTCGCATATCATGGACAGTTACATATCATCACCAAATAATTTCATCATTATTTATTCCTCGTGTTATAATTCCAATATATTTTGTTCACAAATCAAACGACCTCTAAAAAAAATTACTATTTTTTTTTTCAAGATTAAGATTAGTGAAATTAATTGAACTCACATTTTTAGCAGCTGCACTGAAAGCTTCTCTATGTGGTATCTCTGGATTTTCAGCTTTGATACGTTGTATCTCCTCTCTTTTTATCAAAATAAAAAACATATAATAAGAAATAAACAAATAATATATAGTACTTCGTCTGTTTAATTTATGTAATATAGTATGAGTGACACATAGTAAAAAAACAAATGAGTAATCTTTAATTTTATAATTTTAAACATGTCATAACATTTTAAAAATTTCTCATATAATGAACTGTTTAATTCAAAATTAAATAATTTTCAAATATAGAAATACATGCATGGCTATTTTTTAAACGGATTAATAAAAGATCAGTATCACATAAATTGAAATGAAGAGAATATTTACTTCATGAATCGATTGTAGGCAGATGGAAGCCTGTGTTTCTTCTCAGGAGCTTCAACAAAGTTATAAAAAAAATTAAATACCATTAACTTAATTAAAAAAAAAAATTATATAAAAAATAAATCATACATACGTTTTACAACAAAAGGTGCCTTTGGAGATAAAGGTTCACTAGAAGTTGATGAGGCAGATGATGAAGCTTGCCCCTTATTTATGAATTCACTACAATAACCCTGTTGATTAAAACAAAAAATATATAAATTAAATACCCAAAAAATGTATAAAATTAATGAAACTTCTCAAACTTAAAGAAAAAAAACGAGTCGTGGAAACAATCATTAATATTTTTATAGTATAGGGACGTAGGTTATCTACACACCTCTTAGGGGTGCAACTAGCTAGATCTTCTCCGAACCTTATTGATGTGAACTATATGTTTTGTGCATCGAATTGTCTTTTTTCGTTATAATAAAATTATTACCTGAAGATTGGGTTGATGATCAAAGCATTGGTCTTGAATTGGAGGTCTAGTACTTAAAAATGAAAGATTGCTACAATGGCCACATTTCACTGTTACAGTATCCATTAGCCTCTTGTATGGAATTCCAACCTAAAAAAATAAAAAATAAAAAAATTGTAAAAAGTTGTAGTGATAAAAGTGATTCATAAATCAGAATTTGTCTCAAAATCATATTAATTATAATCGGGATAAATAATTCCACTTTCTATATATAACAACATATTCAGTATAATCTCATAAATAAAGTGTAAAAAAGGTCGTATGCAAATCCTACCCCTATCTTTATAGAGTAGAGAAGATATTTTCAATAAACTTTCATCTCTATAACAAAATGGAAGCATGATTGCAAAAATATGTAATATGACAATAAAATAGCAACAAATTAGCAAATATAATGAAGCGCGCATACTAGTAAATAATTCTATAATTTTGGAATAAAACTTATTTTGATTTTAGCTAATATACCAATCAACCTAGCATATGAAAAATTTAATTAATCTGAAATTTTATATTGAAATAACTCACTTAATCCTTCCGACATTAAAACGATCCCTCTAATTATTTAAAAAGTGCACGTGTTGTAGCATGTGATTTGACAAAATAAAAGAATTTAATTTCTTTATACTTGCTAAGTAGTCATTTAAATAAAGGGAAACAATCATAGTATATAGCTTTATTTTGACCTTCCAATTTTTAACTCCATCAAGAAATTAAACTATATTATAAAATCACACATCACATAAATGATTGATGTAAACTTGTAAATCAAAAAAGATATAGATTGATAGAGACAGAAAAAAAAAACATGTATATAGCAAAATCAATTATATTAATTTAAGCTTTAATTTGCATGAAAAAGTAAGAAATTAAAATAAAGGAAATTCAATTAAATTACCGCTAAAACAGTGTTGCAAAAATTGCAACGAACGTAGCAAAGATGTTCAGAAGTTTGAACATAATCCATGGAGTTTTTTTTTCAGATGGAGAAAAGAAAAAATGTGTTTTTTTTTGTTTCAAGGACAAAATATATTTATGGTTTGGGGGGGGGGGGGTAGCTAGGGTATTGCTAAGGAAAGGAACAATGAGAAAAAAAGTTGCAAAGAAATTTGATTGTGGTAACTCTTTGTGACCTATATGTGTTTATATAGTATTGTATATGTTATATTTATACTTGAATATTTTGGATGATGAATTATTCATAACATATTTTCAACTTCTACTTGTTAGTTATGCATCTCAAATGAATCACCCTCTTCGGAACCACTCGTGGAATTACATTGGATATATTATTATTATTATAGGCAGATTCAGAATTTTTAAATTATGGATTTTGAGCCATAGTATTTTTTTATTACTAGGTGTAAGAGTAAATTAGAGTCTCACATTTGTTGACGAATGGACTGGTGATCTATTTATATGGATTTGAGTCATTCTCTCCTCGTGAGCTAACTTTTGAAGTTATAATTAAACTCATATATTATATCTTTACACTGGATTATGAATAAATAAACCAACGTGTGGGTATTGTATTGATGATTCACACGATTATCTATCATATGTATATTTTTTTTACTTAACTTAAAGAGTTATGAGAAGAAGAATTATTTTTTTCATTATAGAATATTTTTTAAAAAATCATCCAAATTTTCTTATGTTGTGCATTAGGGTTTTGAGGTTTTTCACCAAAGGTTCTTGGTAATATATGTTGTATAACGCTACTGTCCAATTTCATTTCAGTGTCCTTCAAAAATGATTTAAAATAGTATACATTAATAGTGATGACATAAATCAATGTTTAAATTCTTTTGACTTTTTTGACTGTCAAGTAAAAAACACAATTTTCTTCCTCGAAAGTCTATTGAAGATCGTCTTCTTATTCTATATATAGTGGTAAGGTTTGTGTATACTTACTTGTGGAAATTTAAATATATCGAATATGTTATTGTTGATGACGATGAATCTAATTATAAGGTGATTAATATGATAGGCAAATTACATTTTCTTGATATTATTAATACAATACATAAGAAAAATATAGTAAGGTTGAAATAAAATATAAACATAAGAAGACAATAGTCTAGATATGCAATAATTTCTTGAAGTACAACGTTTGATTCTCTTGAACAGATCCTCGTCCTTTACCTTTACTACTATTATCAAATCAAAGCTTATCTAATCATATTATATTATGTTTTTGTTTCTTTCAATATTTTAGGTATATATATAAAATATAATTGAATGTGCAATCACAAGAAATTGGATATATATGATCATGGTGACGTTAGTGCAACAATCTTTCATCATGAGTAATTCTAATAAGCTAGAGGTACAACAAGTTTTAAATCTTAATGCAGGCAAAATATATCTAGTCTGTTTAGATCGTCAAATTAGATTGACTTCTTCATAGTCAATTCATTAAGGTTTTAAATAGCTGGAACCAATCAGAAGTGCATTTTATGGGTGAAATTGAATTTCCTTAGTAAAACTTTTGGCTTTATAATCATCGACCACATGTCTTTCACTAAATAAAAATTACGCAATTAAACTCATTGTAAATATATGCATGACAAGTGTTAGATTTCATACTTAGCTTGTAAGCTCAAGCTACATTAATGGCGGAAGCATTTTGAGAGAAGATAGAAGAGAGAAATTTATTTCATACTGAACTTAAACTATGAAGGCACATACAAGTATTTATAGTGTGATTAACTGATCATCACAGCTGGACACTTTAGCATTATAGTTAGTTACTAGTCTAACCGACTTTCTACTTCCACTAACTACAGCTAACAACTAATTAACATATAAGTGTCAGCTTAACTAACTAGCTTCAATAACAAGAAGTGTAAATTTTTCGTATAAGGCTCAATCAAACTATTGTAAATATACACTATATCACTAATCTACCAAACAAACCTTGGGCAGCGAAGATACGTATTTTTTTATAGATAGATCATTCATACCCTACAAGGTTAGGGCTTTGAGCAAATTAAAGGCGGAGCTAAGAGGCGTAAGGAGGTTTATCTGAATCATCTTCGTCAAATATTATATATATACAAAGTCAAAAATAAATAAATAGCAGATATATGTTAATTTTCCTTAACTTTTTCATATGTTTACTTCTTTATATTTAAATGTTTTCTTAGTACAAATTAAGGTCTCGTTACACCAACGTAAACTAGTGAGTTTTTTTTTAAATATTTTTTCACGTATTGGAACCCGACTAAATTTGAGTTCGGTCTAGGAAGTTTTACATTTGAGGGTAAACTATTCCTTAACAAATATGACTTTGTATCCAATATTATGACTCAAATTCGAAACTCTCGATTAAGAATATAGAAGTACTTACAACTCAATTACAGTCGTGGTTGGTCACAAGATAGGGTTGAAATGAACAAACAAAAAAAGTATAGAGGAGACATAAATAAGAGGCGTGCATGAATAATATTGAATCAAATGAGACAAATTTATTAGCTAGGGTTATGGTGATGGCTTCCCATATAGCTAACTCTTTTTTTTCTTTTTTCTTTTTTGAGTGCAAAGTAATATAATTGAAGAAATTAAAGCTGAAAATGACCAGTGCTACAATCACAAGTCACCATCATAAAATGAGTTTATGTCTTTATGTGTTGATGGGACTATTCTTTCATTTCATTGTTTGCTAAACAAGGAAACTAACAATTCTAAACTTTGATTTCTACTACTTTCTATGTTAGTATAAATGACTTCCAAGGTTGGTCATCATATATTATACACACACAATGAAACAAAGATCAATGACCTTTTTCTTTTTGGCATTTCATGCATGTAAAGGCATATTCAATGTTCTTATGTCATCGTGGATTGTGATGGAATAGTTGAGATCCCTTCATCTTTAGTTGGAGATTTCGTATTCAAATTATGAGTATAATTTTTTTTTTTGTTAGAATCATCTTCCTAAAAAATGGGTCCATGCATAAAATTGAAATTAATCAAACTCCATTACAAATATCGATCGGGCTTAAACAAAAAAGATGCTCCAATTTCTTCCTCGAACATTGCCAAATGCCAAGCCAACCAATATCTTAACTTGTCTATGTTGTTATAAGTGTTAAAGAGTTGTTATACTCAATGCGCTACAAAATAGTTGACATGTTTCTTGAAAGTCGATATAACTAATTATTATTGGAGACAAAATATTTTATAATTAGAATTTAGATATTTGAAATTTAAAAAATATTATAAGTTGCAATTTATAATCTTCATACCAATATGGTTAAAAATAAATCCTAAAATATTAGTTAAAGTTCATATAGTTTGACTCTAAAAAAAACAAAACATGACAAGTATTTTCAGATCGATAAAGGAAGTACTATTAGATCACCTAAAAGATACTTATTACAAGTAATTATTCATAAAAGGGTGGAACTATTTCGTGACTCAATGGATAACATATTGTTTGTTTTGGGCTAACATTGTAATGACCCTATAGGTCATTTTTGGAAATTTTCATAAAATGACCGTTTTACCCCTCCCGATAGTTGCCCCGAGTCCTAATTGTTGTATTTTCGAAGTTGGTTTTGAAGGAAAAATTGATGAAAAGTTGAGTTTTTAAGAGTTAAAGTTTGGTTAAAAGTGTTATTTCGAGTCATTTGGAGTTTCGAGACTCGAATCGGATTTCCGTCGATTCCAGCAGTTTTAGAATGTCGAAACGGGTCTATGAGAATTTACGGAGTCAAATTTGGAGTTAAAACNGACTCAAGTTATAACATATTGTTTGTTTTGCGCTAACATACCTCACAAAATTTGATTCTTTGAGCTATAGTATAATCGAGTTCAAAACTGCCTACTATGTGAACTCGTAACATGCATGGTCTTATTTCAATGTGAGATTCATGTAAGTTGTCATAACGTGCATTTGAACTTGTCAATCCAGAAGTCTTCTAGTTCGTTTTTAACCACAATCCTACATGAGAGTCACAAATTAGTAACAATTCAATCTATCAAAAAGTTAAGAACTTTTTTTCGTTCTTCTCCATTTGTCCCTTTCGTAAATGTTTTACTTTTTTTTTTTATCATACATACATTGTACATAACCATTTGATCTAAGAACACCCTCTTTTCTTCCCGTTTCAAGAAGTTTTGATTGGACACATCTCTTAACTTTAACTTTATCGATGGGTTTGATACGTAAATAAAAAATATTATCTTAAATAAAAATTTAAGTTGACGGAAAATTTGGAACTTTTCTTTTCCGAATCATTTGAACATGTGAGCAAAGTCTCTTGTAAGTTTTTCTTTAAAAACTTTTTATTTGGTATTTGATATTCATAAAGTTTGATTAAATTTGTACACATAAGCCATTTATGAAAACGATAACTTTTTTCATTCTTGTGAACTCAAATCCGATCTCTCTAATTAAAAATGAGGGGGTCATCGTCATCGATCCTACCACAACTTATATTGCCATGGTTCATCGTAAAATACTTATAAGAATGGAAAAATAGGGTGTAACGTGGAAACAAGGGTCAAGTTTAGGGACTAAACTATCACTTAAATACATACAAAGGGACTGAAAGGTAAAATAACAAAAAAAAGAGGAAAATGAAATTTAGGAGGGAGAGAAGAAAATCGTGAAATCAATTCCCGCCATTTCGACTCTTCTCTTCCCTCCCGATTTTCTCTATCTAAAAAACTCTAGAGAGAGAAAGAAAGAGAGAGAATTTCAATGGCGAAATTCATCGACGAGAAATCGGACGGACTGGAAATATTATCAATCGGAAAACTTTACACTGGGTCATGGGATAAGAAGTACTGGAGCTCCTCTAGGGTAACAATTTCATTTCCGTTATTTCTGTAAAATGTTTTCGATCAATTGATGAACTGCTGAGTTTAGTCGTGTAGCTAATATATTTGGTTTTGGAGCTTTCGAAGCGTTATTAATTGTGGATATGAGTATTTTTCCTAATTTTTGTTCGATTAGAGTAGGTTGAATGGAAGTTATGGTTATAGATTAATTGATGAACTACTGAGTTTAGTCATGTAGCTAATAATTAGTATATTAGTTTTTGGAGCTTTCAAAGCGTTATTGGTTGTGGATATGAATATTTTGCGCAATTTTGGTTTTACTATGTATCCGTATGATTGCATAAATTTTTAGGATTGCGTAGTTTGAATGAAAGTTATCGTTATTGACCAACTGATGAACTACTGAGCTTAATCATGTAGCTAATATAGTTTTTTGGAGCTTTCGAAGCGTTATTGGTTGTGGATATGAGTATTTTGCCCAATTTTTGTTCTACTATGTAGGTGTATGATTGCACAAATTTTTAGGTTAGCTTAGTTTGAATAGAAGTTATTGTTATAGATCAATTGATGAACTCTTTATCTGAGCAATGTAGCTTATGTATCTATTCAGATTTTTAGCCTAACTGAAAAATGATGAGCTAATATTTTGCGCTAATACCAATGTGAAACTAGATTTGTTTATTTTCTTCTGAGACTGACAGTTATGTAAGAAGTCCTGTGTTTTGATCAATTATGGATGAGTAGCTGCAGCCAAATGTTCTTCGTGATCTTAAGTTTATATTACCTGAATTGTGACGAATGTTGTACATTGACAAGATACTAAGTATTCTATACTAGCAAAATGTGATGGAGGATTTGCAGTGAATTCTAAATTTC
The DNA here is from genome assembly GCF_019186545.1 of Solanum stenotomum. Lineage (NCBI taxonomy): Eukaryota > Viridiplantae > Streptophyta > Magnoliopsida > Solanales > Solanaceae > Solanum > Solanum stenotomum. The sequence continues at coordinate 54,212,898 of NC_064287.1, forward strand.
TGGTAGTCGTCAGAACTAGTGTGAGGATTTACGCTTTCCAGTCATGTAATCCTGTGGAATCATTTTTGTAGAAAATCGTGGATCACTTATAGGCAAAAGGAAATCGAGATACATTGCGCTTGTTATTCAAGTCTCAGTATGGGCATCTCTAATGTTGATTTGGGTGCTGTTTGATGTGATGAAAAATGTTCCCTGAGAAAAACATATTACCTTCAAATTTCAAATATAATTGTTAAGTCATTTCTGATGTTTGATTGGGTGTAGCTACAGTTAGGGGAATGTAACAATGGTGGGGGAGTGATTTGTATTGGTATCACTGTGGAAATAATGTTTAAGTGTTAGTAGGACCAAGTATAAAGTAGGAGTGGAATGGAAAATGACTTGCGTCCATAATAGATGTAAGATGATTACACTCATTTGGTGTACAGGTATACTTTTTCAACAGAATTTTTCTGACCATTCTGCAAACATGTTGGCCTATGTCGGTCCATTTCATTATATATATATATTACACCGCAGGAATATATCTTTGCTTAGGAGCTCAATGGTGGAGTTTGGTTGTCTTTTTTTCTTTGAGTACAACGATTCTTGAAAGTTCTGTTCTTAATATCAGCAAAAAGCATGGCTGGCAGACTTACAATGTACTGTGTAAGAGATTCCTGTATCACTTAATTTGTCTTTTTGACTTGCAGGGAAAAGACCGCTATCCTTATCCTATTGGATACAATGCTCTAAGGACTCAAAATGGAGTCTCTTACAAAATGGAAATTCATGAAGGCCTCAATGGGCCATTATTTATGGTGTGTAGCAAAGATTATGCTGCTTTTTACAACATGTTAAATAGATTGTTACTGTATCTCTAGCTTTGGATTTATAATAAATTCCTGTCTCTGCCTCACAACAGATTAGTTCTACAGATGGGCAGTCATGTAGTGGGCAAACTCCAGATATTGCATGGGAGAGTTTCCAGAAAAAAGGATGTCAAATAAAATTGTTGCATGGAAAGAGACACTCCAGTAAGATTGATGGTGTGGAGGTGTGTCTTGCGCCTATTTATGAGCCCAGCTAACATTTTGCAATACTAAATGTTCTACGCTTTTGCCATTTGAATTGGTATTTCTGAGTGACATTGATACGTTTGAAAGTATTGGTACTATTGCAACAAGAATCGGTCTAGTCTGAGGTCAAAATGTGCATGCAGTTTTTGTTCTATTAAGGACTATATTGTTCGACCTGAGGGAATGACAGGGTTCATTTTGGACTGTAATTGAGCCTTATCCCAAAAGATGAGGTGCTCAAAAGATATCCATTTTCTATATTCGTTTTGGAATCTCAAATAAGAAATCCAATTGATACATCTTCCAAGAAGTCTCAACTTTCCTTAGAAGAAAATAAAGACACTAATGGAGCAGGTCACATCAAGAAGTTTGTGTTTTGTAACTGATGGAACGGGTCAAATCAACCAATTATTTTTCTCAAAATCATCTTAAGATTGGTATGTCTAAGTTGGTAATTTTTTGTATTGGAAATTAGACAGGAAGCCACATTTCAGAGCTAGAGCAGTAAAAGCAATTCTCTGATGAAGCCCCAATTCCCACATCATGTTATCATGTCATCATGTCATTTTGGAGGATGATTGTTAAGATAGTTTATTCACCTAAGCTAGTCAAAAGAATTTTCCAAGGCTTGTTGTGAGAAACTCAGGCATTGTGCTTAGGAACTATTTTCTATATAAGCAGAGATATTGTGGGAGAGTTACATTTGCTTATACAATTTATCATCTGTTTATGGACCTTATACTAGTGAAATTTCCTTTGGATCAATTTTTTGAATGCTAGCTTGCAGAGTGCATAAGTTGCTAAGTTTCTCTTAACTTTGAATTGGAATACTAAAAGGTTGAAGCTAAACTAAATGAGCCTAATGTTCTTATTTCTTTTCTCCTTACAGTTTTTCGGGTTCAAGAACACATTTGTTCAGAGGTTACTCAGGGAATTGGTGGCAAATACCAGTGGAACGCCAGAGCAGAATTTCTTGTCGTCTATCTCTCTTAGGAATGAGACATCTGAGGCAGTAAACCAAACTGAACTCACGGTATCAAAAACAGATCCTAATCTGCTAACACACACGGAAAAACCACAAAGTGCTGGGAAGAGAAATATGAAAGGTAGAACCAATAATATCAAGTCAGCTGCCAAAACAAGTCTCAGAAAACCTCGACGTCAGAATAAAAGCAGCGATATCAAAGCTTTGAATCCCGGCCAACAAGAATATGGTGAATATCCACCTCCCTTCTCCTCAAGTAAAAGGTCTTGCAATAGTTCAGAAGCATTGCAAGAGTCAGAGACCTTGCAAACAATAAATGAGAGAGAAAAAGTTCTGGTTCCAGTTGTAGAATCTTTTGACAAAGATGATCATCTGAAAGTAGATAGTCTTAGTTCTCAAGGAGGGAGGAATCATTTGAATCCCAAGACCGAAGTACCTATAGAAGAATTGGTGGCAAATACCAGTGGTACACCAGAGCAGAATTTCTTGTCATATATCTCTCTTAGGAATGAGACATCTGAGGCAGTAAACCAAACTGAACACACGGTATCAGAAACAGATCCTAATCTGCTAACACACATGGAAAACCCACAAAGTGCTGGGAAGAGAAATAGGAAAGGTAGAGCCAATAATATCAAGTCAGCTGCCAATACCAGTCTCAAAAAACCTCGACGTCAGAATAAAAGCAGCGATATCAAAGCTTTGAATCTTGGCCAACAAGAATATGGTGAACATCCGCCTCCCTTCTCCTCAAGTAAAAGGTCTTGCAATAGTTCAGAAGCATTGCAAGAGTCAGAGACCTTGCAAACAATTAATGAGAGAGAACAAGTTCTGGTTCCAGTTGTAGAATCTTCTTATAAAAATGATCATCTGATAGTTGATAGTCTTGGTTCTCAAGGAGGGAAAAAGCATTTGAATCCCGAGACGGAAATACCATTAGAAGAATTGTTGGCAAATATCAGTGGAATGCCAGAGCAGAATCTCTTATCGTCTAACTCTCTTGGAAAGGAGACATCTGAGGCAGTAAACCAAACTGAACACAGGGGATCAAAAACAGATCCTAATCTGCTAACACACGTGGAAAAACCACCAAGAACTGGGAAGAGAAATAGTAAAGGTAGAACCAATAATATCAAGTCAGCTGCCAATATCAGTCTCAAAAAACCTCGACGTCAGAATAAAAGTAGCAATATCAAAGCTTTGCATTCCGGCCAGCAGGAATATGGCGAACATCTGCCTCCCTTTTCCTCAAGTAAAGGGTCTTGCAATAGTTCAGAAGCATTGCAAGAGTCAGAGAACTTGCAAACAATAATTGAGAGAGAAAAAGTTCTGATTCCAGTTGTAGAATCTTTTGACAAAGATGATCATCTGATAGTTGATAGTCTTAGTTCTCAAGGAGGGAGGAAGCATTTAAATCGTGAGACTGAAAAACCAGTAGAAGAATATACTGAATTACAAAAAGATGGAAAGCTGGTTAGTGTGTTTACTGCCTTTTCCCCTTTCAATCACATTAAATGCTCTGATACACTGTTCTCATTTATTTTGCATAATCTTTTTCCTGTTTTTTTTACTAGTCCTTTTGTACTACTTTTTTCAAAATTATTTTACAAGATCCCACGTAAACAAAAAAAACAAAGGGGATAGCAATCATATTATCAATTTCCTTTTTTTGTAAGTTGTTTGGTTACTGAAATTGCTAGCTAGGTACATTTTCTTAACTTCTTGCAGCTTGATAGGTCAAAAGTTCTGGATGAGCAGGTAATTGAGAACCAAATGACTGCAGAGAAGGATGGAGAATCACCGGTCGAGAATGGAACACAGAGAATTAATGATGCCAATCTTTGGGCACCTGATACTTTGGATCACCCACCAGGTACTATGAGCTATTACTTACCTGTGCCGTTCCTTAGTGCTGCATCTTGCAATACCTCTTACCTGACTTCCACTTCCCTGATTAATTCATTAAATGGTTGTCTTTTCACTTTTGTAGATGAATCTTTTAGTCTCACTGCAGAGATTGTGAAGGATGTTGTAGCTTCTGCTAGTACCATTGTTCCTGACTCTCTAATAATTGATTCACAGCCAGAAAGTGAAATGGGTACATCTAGTTTGGAAGTGAACTCACAGAAAAGTGTGTCAGATTCTGCTGGACATGAAATAGCCAACTCAATGATGACATTTCTGCTTCCTCGAGCACTTCCTCTGATTAGGACATACACTAGAAAGAAAAAGAATGATACAAAATCACCAGAAATATCCATCCACAATTCTCAGGACGAAAATAAGAAGATTGGCCTCTATCTTGACTCCACATCTGGTAAACTGTAACTTTCTAATTTCAGCTGATTATTGCTGCTCTCATTTATTGCAATCTCAATCATTGATAAGACTATCATGAAGTCTTTTAATTAAAGCTTATTTCAGTTTCCTCTTTCTTTCAGTTGCAGTCAGTGAGCTTGACCAGAATTCATTGCACAGACAGAAGAAGGTTAATACCAGTTTTCCAGTTCGAGGTTGTGTTCCAGTATCTACAGCTTGTTCCCTTGCAGAAGCTATTGTCCCTGATAGTTTTGATAATTCTGAAAGTGGATATACTCCAAGTCAGGCGTTAGCTCAGATTCTACAAGTAGCTGAAGTTGCTAAAGAAGATCAAAGTGTTCAAGGCTTACATACCTGCAGACCTGAAATTGTGGGGCCATCAAAGAATGATAATTTAGAAGCAGCAGCTTGCAATGGTGAAACAGGTGACTTTATCTCCTTGTGATCTTTGGTTTCTTTAATTGAAGGGTCAGAGTATAATGTTCTCTTTCCGTGTGCTTTTTCTAGAACCATTTTTATTAACTAAAGGTGAATAGACCGATTGATATTGCTCTGTAATATTTCATATTTCATCTTTTGTTGAAATTATTCTTTATGTAGCTAGTCTGAACTTCAAAATTTTCTATACAGTGATGAGATATGAGCCCTCAGTCTTTTAAGCTGAACTACAGTCTGTACACCAATTGATTGAAAGTAATAAATTGTTGAACAGGAACAGAAAGAGAAAATGACTTCTTACCAAGCACACATAAATTTGTTCAAGCATCAAGAAAGGAAGTTAGTGGAACCCAAAGCACTGGAGCAATTGTCAGTGGGAGCTTAACTAACATTCCACTTTCTGGTGAATCAATGGTGCAACATGTTTCTTTATCTGAAAGTATCATCTGCAGAGATTTCAGAGATGATTCTGTTCCAGAGTCAAATGCGGACATAAATGCAATGCACACCTCACATTTCTTTCAAGGGAGCTCTTCTAATCAGTGCCAAATTGAACAATCTATATCTACTGATGAACCCCATATTGAAGGACGGCCCCTTAACTTCAATACAAAAGAAAGATCCTCTAGTACCAATGGTACACCTTTTAACTTGGCCTCCAGATCACAAGATGAAGAAATGGATCAGATGTTAGACCATATTCAAACTTCAAAGTTTCTTGATTCAACTGCAACTAATTCTGAAGGCAACTTGACTGAAATGTTGTCCAGAGACCAACAATGTGTCAGGTTTACTGGTCCTCTGTTAGATAAGCAAAAACAGAAGATAAGTTTTTCTGCTGACACCACCGAGAAAAAGGAGAATAATGAGAATGTAAACATGGAAGCCCAGGCTGAGAGTGAAAGAAGTAGTGTTCTCAAGGTTATTGCAGGCTATGCCCATCCCATGCCAATTTCATCAGTGCTATTAAGTACACAAGAAAATGATCTTTATATTTGTGTTTTATGTGGTCAACCATTGCATGAAGATAGGACTATTTTCATGTACAAGGCCCCAATGGAAGGAGAAGAAAGGGGGTGCCCTTCTTTTATTGGTCAGGTTTCTATACGTTTCCAATTTTCAGATGGTGCCTTTCGTGGAGATGTGAGATGTTTTCTCTTCTTCAATGGCATTGCTGTGGGCCTATGGCTTGGTCTATATTATCTCATAATCTATATTTGTTTTATGCAGATTGAACTGGACAGTGCTGCTGTGCAGTTGACACCAATTGGGCAATCACTTGTGTTGTTCAACAGTGTAATAGCCCCAAGCTGCAGGTTGCATTTTCACTTGAGACAGAAGTGTTTGGTCTTTAGTTTGTTTTTTAGCTATAGCATAGATGAATGCTGATGTGCTGATCTTCCATGTTTGTTCTCAGGGAGGGTGATATGAAGTGCCGGTGCTCATTATGTGCTTTGAATATTTTCGAGGAAAATGCAGTAAAGATCGCGCAAATTAGAAATGGTTATCTCTCTCTCATTACTAAACTGAAAACGACGTTAAGGGTCTGTTGTATATTGGTGTGTCCACCTGATCACCTTGTTGCTGTGGAAGAAAGTGGAAAGCTGTACGTATGGGTCATGAATTCAAAATGGAGGTGACTCTTCTTATGCATTGTGGTTTTCAAGTTTATTCATGTTTATCACAATATTGATCTTGCAGTGATAATAACTTTGATATTGAGTTACTTCTTAATTTATCTTTCTTGTATTTGAATTAAATCCAATCCTTTTATTTGTTCATATGGCCAACATTTGCAATACTAGCCCACTTAATGGTAATTACGTGCTTTATCAGTCAATTATTGTACTCTACCACTTATATAAACATTTCATCACTCTAATGATCTGGTGTCTGACTTCAAATTTGTGATACTTCTTGATGTGATTTATGTTTTGTTTCTTTTGTTATGTAGTTTGATTTGCTCCAAAATTCTGAATTTGCAGTGCGGAGACAGAAAAACACTGTTTGCTGCCACCTGATTGCCCACCCTTTACTAGGATGAAATTGAAAAGAATACCAAATTCTGCTAGTTTGGTTCTTGGGTACAACGGTTTCGGGGAATTTAGCCTATGGTAATATATCCCTTGTAATCTTAAATGATGCTGTACTTGTAATGTGCACATTGTGTTTTACTGTTTATTAATTTCCTTATTTTGTTTCTCTTCATAGTTTACTTCTCTCTTCACCAAGTCATGCTCAATCTGTCAATAAATAACAGATTAATGATTTTACCTCCAACTTCTACTTAATTGTACGTGCAAATAGTTTCAAGAGTCTATAAATGATATGTATTTTAATGTATGAATGTCATATTGTTAGTCACTTTCATACACACCCAGAAAATCAAGTGCCCACACAGATGTGAATATATGTTGAAGACATCTATCATCATCCTTGGAGGGAGCTGAAAAAGAGAATCAATTAGAAGCAGTATGTCAGAAATCGGAGCTGGCTGCAGTGTTATTGTTTTAGTGAATATGCATACCACCACACATAATTGTGCTTCTTACTAGCACATTGTTTCATAGAAGCTAATTTACTGCAACTTTTACAATACCCTATTAGTTTGGATATATTAGGGTCTAAAAGTTTTCTTACGTTTGTTTTCACTATTTTTCTTTGTCGCAAAGGATGAGATATCCATACGCCTTGATGCTTTTATTCCATTCTAGAAGATGAACAAATATTAAAAGCAAATGCTGAGAGATGAGATTAACTTCTGCTGATCTTGGTGCATACGTTTGGTGCTTAAGATTCCTAGAGTTTTTTGTTTACTGTCCCTTCTCACAGTATTTTGGTTATATTCAGGGATATAAAGAAGTGCATGCTTGTGTCAAAGTTTTCTGCTGCCAGTACTTCTGTTTTTCAATGTCTTCCGGTCAGTCTTTTTAGATGGCAAAGAAAGTTCACTGTTCCTGCGGGGGTCACTGAAGAAATTATTAACGAAATAACAGATGTCACAAAGATGTCTTTCTTGGAAATAAGTGATAATCGACCCTTCTGCTCATTAGAGGATAAAGATGTGGCAATCTGGGTTCTTATTTCAGCTGCTCCTGATTCAAATTCGTCTGCTTATCAGTCTAGTGAGCAGCATTCTGATCCAGATCATTGGTGGAGGCTCGCTCTATTGGTTAATAACACAATGATCATGGGAAATTCTCTAGATCCAAGGTACTGCCAACATGTTGTACTATAAAATTCTGGAAAACATATCTGAGAATCTTAATTCATGTTTTTTATTTATTTATTTATTTTGTTGATTATCACAAAAGGGAGAAATGACCTTATAGTTCCAAGAGCCATTCCATATTTCATCCTACAGTTTAAAAGACTAAAGGAGAATCATGTTTGTTGAAGATTGGGTAAGGATACATGTCTGATATGAAGTTTTGGGGTTTGGCAAAGAGGCTTGTCCTCTCTTTAGGGTCAATTCCAAAATCATGTAGTTCTTTGTGTGATTCGTGCATCAAATGATAAATGATAGCAGGTTGACTGTCATTATAGACTGTATCTGTCTGCAAGGCTACACCATTGCGTTCATTATAGACTACTCTTTTGATCTAGATTCCTGAAATTTATGGTATTTACTGGTCTAATCTTTTCTAAAGATTGATAGCAGTTTGACTTCTCACATCAAGTGGTAAAATGCTAAAAAGGAAATAAGTGCTGAAATGTTATTTTAATGTTCTTACGATAAATGATGACCATTCAGCCTATCTGCCTCTCAGGGCTACTGCGATTGGTTTTTCAGCTGGTCATGGGATTATTGGGAGAAGTGATGGACTGGTCTACATGTGGGAGCTAACTACAGGGAAAAGGCTCCAAACTCTGCATCACTTCAAAGGTACTCTTTTTGTTGCAAGATTCATTGCTCAAATCTTAGTAGTTATTATGTGATGTTTGGTTTATGGAAATCTCATCAGCTATTGGATGGCGCGTTGTTTAATCAGTTTAAAAACTTAGATATTTTGATTGTCCTTTGGCCGTAAGAGTGCAAAGTACATGATCTCTTCTTGAACACATTTCATCTTCAAAATGTTGATTTACTTCCTCTAGAATAGTGACATGGTGGTCGTCTTTTAAATAAGATGTTCATGTTTTGTCAACCGTTCCCAAGATCTAGTCGTCTTTTATCCCTTCTCCTTACAGTTCAGTTTGGTTGTGTCAAAGCCATCATTAGCCCTGCTAGCACTGAGTCACATACTCAGAATATGGACTAGATGTTCCCTTTTCTATCAGTTTTCCTCCATCTCTCTAGGAAGCTATGGATTTACTGAGATTGCTCTTTTTTCCTCAACACAAGTAATCTGTTTAACTTATGGCGAAGTTAGAATTTTACTAATATTCCTGTTTTCCTCTTTCAGATGCAGCTGTGTCATCCATTGTCTCTGATAATTCTAGTCATCGTGCAGTGGCCGTAGCCAGCGATGGAGGTCAGTTGCTGGTATATTTGCCATCTTGACTGGCTTTGTTTTATATTGAATGAGTAACTTTTAGATGGATGCCAAAGAAATGCAGTTTTGGTAGGCCAAACCTCTTTGTAGATCTGTAAAGTAGTATATTTTTGTGATTCTTAATAGATCCAATCCAAGTACAATCATAGATTGTAAATAACAGATTAAATTTGGATTTTAAACAATGAAAATTCCATTATATTTCCCTTCAGTGTTATTCTTGAACTCCAATTCATTTTTGATCGGATGAATATTCTGTACTTAGTTATACTCAATTTAAGTTCCGGTAATATTTTTAATTTTAAAAATACTATTTGGTATTTTGCTATACGAAAATCTATAACCATATATACTCATATCATTGAGAATTATCACTTAGCTTTACTATTCAAAAGAAAGTACAAACAATTCCCTTTATTAATCTCAATTATGTAGAAAAATTCAATTAAGATAGAGAAGTCAAAATTTCAATGTCTACATAAATACCATACCAAATATCATAATATTTCTAATTTGAATACTTCTAGTGAGTTGCCTACTCATGATGCATAGTAGTAGAAGTCCAATTAAGTTGGCATATACTAAAGCTGCGAAAGCAAAGGGCCACAATCAGCATGATAACACCAAAACATCAGCAGACATCAAAATGTCAATGTTCAACTTACTTCAAAAAAAACTAGACAAGAAAAAAATGGGAGATTTAAAAGCATAAAGCACTAAGCCATATTTATTGATATTAGAAGATCTCAAAGTTTGGAACTAAGCCTTATATAAATAAAATAAAAATACTCCTATGATGTCTCAGAGAAGGCAATCAAAAGCTGCTCCACATAACAGTAGAAGCAGCAATATGAAACCTAAATCCTCAACTAAAATTAAAACAAGTAAATTGATAAACAAGTAAAATCCAGTTCTAGTTAACTCATAAGTGTCTTAGTCGTCGAAGAAAATGAGCAAAAGCTATAAATAGCATCTACTTTTTAGTCTTTGCTGGACCATCGGCGATAGACAGCTTAGCCAAGTTGTCCCCAGTAGGGTTGAGCTCATCCCAAGCTTCGATCCATGTGACCATGGCATCTCCTAGCTTGGTGAAATAGGGATCGATCTTGGAAAGTTTTTCCTTGACCTGCTTTGAGAGCTCGAGGTAGCATTGCTGAACGGTTGTGCACTCTTTAGAAAGAGTTGCAGCCTGGAAGAAGGGTATGATCTCCTCTTGCCAGAAGATACCATTGTACTCCTTTTTGAGGTTAACGAATGGGTTGCTGGCTTTGCTGTGCCATATGTAGGGCAGACCAGTCTTGATTCCTAGTCCCAAATGGTCACAAATGACCTACAAATTTGACGATATTTCACGTCAGATTTCTCAATGCTTCATAAAACATCAAAATGTCGACTCAAGGAAATATAGGAAGTATGCATGCATACCTTGGTACACCAGCCGGCCCACATATCGTCGTAACGACCAATTGGCTGACCGTCACCCATGAGACCAAAGTACATTGCAGGTCCAATGAGATCACGGTCAAATGCCAAGTTCATTCCACACATGGGGAACAAAGTGCCTTTTGGAATCGTCATGACAGCATCAACGTATCTGGAACAAGATATTAATGGTAATTGGATAAGTATAGTTTCAAAGGTAATAGCAAACTAGATAAGCTCAATCCTACGAGTAATCAGATAAGATCTACAATTTGGTTCATGAAAAGCGTACATACCTAGTGTTCCTCTCATGAGGCTTAACAAGCTGTGTGGGAGCATCGTAGTCAGGGATGTTGAGCCACAGTCCATGAGAAACAGCTGTTGGAGCACCCTCACGCATGCTGAAAGGGTAGCCACGGACGAAATCTGCACCATCTCTGTATGGATCATACAGAGTGTTGAAGAAGTGTGGTGTGGATGGGCACAGGAGGTTCTTGATGTGCTGCTCAAGTGCATTGATATCCTTACCAGACGGGTCCTTGGCCACCTTCACATCAGCAGATAAAATTTCAGCTTGTGGGCAAGAATACCGAAACACTCTTAAGCACTAGAGCTTTTGAGATCAAGGCATTGAAACAAAATACTCGAATAAAACATTCAAATACTGGCTCAACCAGTAGATAACAAATATAACATTAATCTCAATCCTTACAACATTTAACTAAACAGGAATGCAGAAACAAAGCAATGCCAAAGCATAAGCTTTTGTTACAAATCTGGCACCTCTTTTATGTATATAAACATATGACAAAGACTCAGTCTTTATGGTACAAAAGAATAAGATCTGTCACCACACTTGATTTCACATAAAAACTATACAGATCTATCAAAATTCAAAACTCTCACACAGAGAATATGAATACACAAAGAATACTTTAAAACTCCTCAAAATTCACCAAGATCCAATTTTTAACCTTCCCCACAACAAACTAAAACAAAATAAAGGCATAACCAAACACAATTCAGCATAAGAGATCCATAACAATAACCAAATCACATTACTAAATTTCCCAAATTTGGTCATCATAAACCCTAGAAAACCCCAAATCCAATACTTTTAAACCCCTCAAAATTCACCAAGATCCAATTTTTAACCTTCCAACACTTTAAATCTCCACAAAATCCACCAAGATCCAATTTTTAACATTCCAACACTCAAAAAACACCTCAAAATTTACCAAGATCCAATTTTTATCCACCCCCACCACAAATCAAACTTAAACAATCACAAAAAAACATAACCATACACATAAATCAATGCAAAAAAAAAAACAATCTTTAAGAAAAAAAAAATACTCACAAAGCAATCATCATCAATGGTGTAGATATACTTCTTCTTAGACACCATATACCCAAAACACCTACAAGCAGAATCCTTAAAAGAGATACAAGAAGCTTTAGGACCCAAAATCCTGTTAATGTCATTTCGATTATAAAGCTCATAATCAAATCCTTCAGGGACCTTAATGATCTTTGAAGGATCACCATCTTGAACAATAATCAGATGGTATGGCTGAAAAAAGGGTCTCCACATCTCCAAAAAATCAAGATTTCTTATTGTGGGAATCACAATATCAAGCTCATCTTTCAACAGGGGTGTTGCTGCTGCCATAGCTAATTTCTCTATGAATTTTGTAGATTTTGATTTTTTTGAGTAAAGAGAAGTGAAGGGTTGTATCCTATTTATACTACTTACTGTAGAAGAAGAAAGAGTAGTTTTTTCCTTTTTTTTTAAAGTTATTTGTGTTGACTAAAATATTACTTGAATCCCACTTGGTATGTACATGTATGTGTTTCAAAACATGGAAAGGTAGTATTAAAATGCATTAAATGTTTTTTATTTTATTTTTTCACGGTATTTAGTATTCGTATTGAAGTTTAACTATTCAGACTCGAGAACTCTTATTAAAAAAAAGAGCAATCTTATCATCGTACCACGTCCATTAATGGTAAAGATATGCATTAAATGCTTTTTTTTTTCATCTATAGTTCAATATCTGTATGTGAGACATTTGGTTAAAAATGGAATAGTCTCATTCAGTACCAAGTCTGTTATGGTAACTGCATTAAATGTTAATCTTTAATTAATCTAAATAAAGACAAATTTTGTTAGTAACTTAGTATTAGTTATTAGAAAAATAATAAATAAATTTGGTGAGAATAAATTCTATTGACTTTTTGATTCATGCTTTCAGATTAGGTCTGCTGCATCTTTCCTTTTCTTTTCTTTTTTCGCGATACTTATTTTAAAATTTAATTAATATATGTAATTAAATTTTATTTTTGGAAGTAAGACGCTATTTGTCAAAATTTAACTTTATTTTAAATTTTAATACTATATTTTAAATTAAGAATAGCATGTTACTTACTATCTGTTTATGGTAAAATGCATTAAATGAATCCTATGAATCTAAATAAAGACAGAATTTGTTAGTATTAGTTAAAAAAAACAATTTACAATTAAGGATTTACGAAGTGAATCCTATGGACTCCTCTGATTCATGCTTTCAAATTAGTATATATATATTAAAAAAATAATAATAATCATTTTGAGGTTTAATTATTTAAATTTGTGTTACTAATTTCATTTATGAAGATAAAGTGTTCTTTGTTAAAAGTGACTTTATTCATACCTCAAATCTGAAATTTCTCATTGAGGATAATAATTTACTAACCATCTCACCATAATTGGGAAAATCAAGATATTCTAGAATTATAATCTTGAAACGGTCTATTTGTACTAATCTTTAATGTTTTACAAAATTGTTAATGTACGTAAAGTAATAAGTTGCAGTAGTTAATTAGGATTAAATGTAACTTTTATTGCTTTTAAATAAAGACATAATTAAATATTGTTTGAGATTGTTTGAACATGCTTTACACAAACTTTCACATGTAATTGTCTATACATAAAATCACATGAGAAGTATTGATATGGGATTAGGTAGTAATACTAAAATCACATGATATGAAATTCTTCAAACAAAAAAAAAACCATTCAAAATTCACGAGAATTTAGCTAATATAGTTGAAGTTAAGAGATTCTGCATGAAGCAAAAGTTTTTTTTTAACAGAAATATAAGATAAGATTGTGTAATAGACTTTTATAGTCTTATACTTCTCCAGACTCTGTACATAACGGGAGCATAATGCACTAAATTGTCACGCTTGTAATAAATATGTTATTTAGTTGGAGTCTTCTAGTGAAATTAGATACTTAATTACATATTTATACAAGTATAACCAATTAATAAGTGTATGACTTTAGATCTGCTAGTTTTAAGAGAACTCTAATTTACCTATAAAATTGTATTTAAATGAAATATATATAAAATTATAGATCTAAACCAACTATATTGGGATTTAGTTTTGATTGATTGAAATCAATTTCTCATATATTAATTTGAACTAGAAAGAGAAAAAATAGGAGGAAAAACACATATACATAATGTTGATTTTACAAGTAAGCAATTGTCTTAATCTAAAAATTGGAAGTGCTATATAATTTATTTTTTTTATCTAAGTGCTATTATATAATATAAAATTTCATTTATTAAAACAAATTATTCAAAAATATATATAAGCTCTACCTTTTTGAAAAAAAATGTCTTTAAAATGTCATACAAAAGGATTCTAAAAATAATAATTCTAGAGTGTTACATAATGTGTGATAACGAGCATATATAATTCTAAAATAAAAAATTGGTATTATTTAATCCGTTGATATGATTTAAACACTAAAGTCGGGACCATTTTATTCTTGTCATATCATAAAATAGTAGAATCAAATTTGTTATCCTTGAATAAAACAATCAAAAAAACAAAAATACTCCTAAGCTCTCTCACATCCTTTTTTTACAAAATAAGACGGGAGATATTTTTGTAGATAAACAACTTCTTAAAATATATTAAATACATATCACTTTTAATACAATAAAACAAACCATCAATAAAAAATAATATTATTAAAATAACTAATCGCATCATAATTAATTTAATATAACACATCTTCAAAACAAATCACCCCTTAAGATTTAATTATGTAGCCTGAAATAAATTTGTGAGCTCTTTTCATCACTATATTAAAATCTTTCCTTATGTTAAGAGAATTCAAATTATTTTTATCCAATCTATACAATATAGTTTTTTATAAAAAAATAAATATTAATTGTTTTTGTTTATATATTTGAAGTCAAACTGTTCAGTTTTCACCTACTTTAGAAAGTGAAAATTAAAGGTTTGGCATATCTAAATGTCCCTGTTAGGCAAGCATGTATCCATTTAAGTTTTTTTTCCCACTAATTTGTTTGATTTTTTCAATTAATATTTCTGAAAAGGTTGGTATATTTTTATATTTAAAATTTAAATATTTATTTTATCCTTAGTAAAAAAAATTATAATTACATAAATATTATGATATATTTAAGATAAAAAATTTTATACGTCTTGTGTTGAGTCAGGTTCTTTACCAAATAAATTAAAGCGAATAAAGTATATAAGTCAAGTCAAGAATAAAAAAAAAGAAGAAAGAGATATATACATATATAACGATTTTTATTTATTTATTATTCACCGTATTCTCTCTCATATGCGGACCTAGCTAATTTTTTTAATGATCTAGGCAAGTGAAATTTCTTTTGATAATAGATGATGGTGATCTTCAAATCAATTCGTATTTGATAATATGTTGAAGTATTCCAATCCTAGAATAGCTTTATTATTTTTTTGGCAGTAATCACAGTACTGCTAATAAACACTAGAAATGACTTTTAAGTAAATGAGAAAATTCCAACCCTATAAAATATAATGAATAACTTAATTTAATTAGCAATAGTACTGTCATGCATTTCTTAAGCAGTAACTAATTAATTAGACAGCTAATAAACACTAAAAATGACATTTTATATAAGAAAAATGATTTAATAATACGTGTTGCCTAACTATACAATAAAAATCATGTTGAAAGCGTTATCTCCAAAAATAAGCATTAAAATATGCAAATTTAAATCTAATCAGAATCCAATACAAATACAATATACCAATTAAAAAACTAACAAAAAAAAATGAGATAAGATATTCCATAGTTTATTCTAAAATTGTAGTCCCATAATTTATGCTGGAGACATAATTCAGACATTACTATAAAATAATAATAATAGTGGTCGTGATAAATGATAATCAAACTTCCACTTGCCTATCAATTTTTTTTTCGAATCCGTCTCATAATATTTTTAAATAAACTATAACGTAAAATTATGTTTCCTTTTCATCACTTTCTGTGTCTCAATTTATATAATACAATTTTTATTTAATCAATCTAAAAAATAATAATATATTTTTGTATTTAACAAATATGTAATGATATTATCAATATTTTATCAAAATTGAAAAAAATGTCCTAAACATTTATTATAATTGCCTTTTTATATTTTTTTAAATTTTTTATATTCAGTCAAACTATATCATGTAAGTTATTACGAAGTGAAGTGTATTCAGTCAAACTAAACACTTCTTTATCATGTCTTCACATGTTCATGAAGTGTTTTTGCATGAAAACTTTTTGAAAAAGAATAAATAATAAAAATTAGGGAAAGCCAAAAAAAGAGGAAAAAGAAAAAGAAAAAGGCAAATAAAAATAAGAAACGTAAGTTATAAAAAGAAAGATTTTTGTTCATGAATTGCTAACTATGCACGATAAAAATGATTGATTCTTTATTTGTATTGAGAAATCTGTTAATTAAATAAATAAAACACGTTTGTTGAAAACATAATAGTAATAAAATATGATTTGAAAACCCTCTTAACCTTTGTTAAAAAAATTGTTTTGAGATTTATAGGAAATCGATAAATTTTAAATCATATATTCGTCTCTAGGTACAAGTGAATCTTATATCCATCATAAAATGGTGTAAGCTTCTTTGAAGTTCAAATAGTGAAAATAGAACTCTAAAAAATCTTTTTTTTTTAAATATATATATTTGGAACTCTAACTAAATTTTATAAAGTATATTTTTTAGATGTATTAGCCAAAATTCTTGTTCAAAATTTGTTTTCTCATTAAAGGGCTAAATTTTAAATAGTTTTGAAACACTTACTAAAATCTATGGACTTTGCTATGGACTTTCACATTGGGCCAAAGAAGAAATGGACTGTACCTAGCATTGATCCATTAATATGAGGGTTCAAAGTGTGTGGATTTTAACATATGGTCAAATTTATTTTTATTAAGATTTAGATGTCTGAATCATTGTGACGATTAATAGTTGTGATAGATGATAACTAATGACAATGTTGAATAATAACGATAATAACAATAAATAGTACTCCATCTGTCCCAATTTATATGACTTCCTTTCCTTTTTAGTCAGTTCCAAAAAGAATGACACATTTTTATATAAAGTAACAATCTAACTATAAAATATATATTTTACCATTAATGAAATGATTTACAGTCACACAAATTTCTATCATTCATTTTGGACCTCAAGTTTTAAAAGTCTTCCTTTATTTCTTAAACTTCGTGCCGAATCAAAATACCTCATATAAAATGGGATGGAGGGAGTAATGATTAATTGCGGTGATTGTCTATATTGATTGATTGTTGTTGTTAATGCTGGTTGATAACATGATTGTAAATGATAGCTAGTGATGGTGACGACTGATTATAGTGATAGACAACAACGACAATTATGGTTGAGACTAGAGGATGGTGGTGGTTTATAATGGCGGTAGCGATAACATTAATAGTTGATAATGATAGGTGTTGACATAACAATAAATAAATGGTATTGGTGAAATGTCATCTTTTTGGATTTTTCAAAGGTATTTTTCACATGCTTGTTATAATTTAGCCGACTGAATCATACAATGTAGTTGAGTTGATGTATGTTATATAGCTGGTAGGGTTGTTATCGGGTTATTGAATTAACAATTTGGATATAATTGAAAATTTATTAAATAACGGGTTATTTGTTCAAAAATGTATTGCTTAATTTTTATATATAATAAATGGATAACATGTTTTGCTCGTATTTCCCTCAATATAATGATGGTTTCGATTTTATATCGGTTAACCAATAATGATTGTTAAATCAAACTAAAGCAATCAATATCTTATTAATTCAATAACCATGTAGCATACATAAAAATTGATAAGCCAAACTAGGATTCCGTTAGTTCCACCCCATCCGACCCGACCCAAAGGTAAGGATTTAGTTAGTTCAACCCGACCCGACCCGAAAGTAACCCACGAAATTAAGGATTTGATTAGGGTTTTTAACTCTCCTTTTCAAACTTGAAGATAATTGGCTCCTGGCACAGATTTTTGAGAGAAATTTTGCAAGTAAAAATGCCAACTTTAACGAAGTTATTCACAATGGAAGAAGCTGCTGAGCACAACACTAAGGATGATTGTTGGGTCGTCATTGACGGCAAGGTGCTTTTTGGGATTTTTTTTCTTTTTACTGTTTATGGGTTTAATTTGCTTTTTTGGGTGTTTTCTTTTCTGGGTTTAATCTGCTTTTGAGCTTTTTGATGCTCTTTTCTTGCTTTTGTTGATGGTGTTTTGGAATGTATTCTTATTGTAAATGTGATTGATTGAATATTCTCCTAGGTGCTTTCTGATGGATTCAAAGTGGTTATGATTGTCTTTTTATAAAAGCATAATACATAAACGTGATCTTTAACTTGACCTCATACGGTATCTATGTCCTTCGGGTGTGTGCACAAATAGGTAGAGAATTGAACAACTAGACATACACGTGACACGTCCTACACGACATTCTATGTGGCGTTCTACGTAGTATGCCTGCGTTTACTTGTTTAACTTTATAGAAGTTTAAGTTGGAAGGCATAAATGCTAGTTGATGCCAAGTTAAAGAATATATTTATGTATTATACCTTTTATAAACTAGTTTTTAGTTTTTCTTCGGACAGACTTATTAATTACTAGGATTTATGATTTGTTTTTAGTTGCCAAATTCTACTTTCAAGTTTTTTTTTTTTTATGTTAATTATCTGACTTGTTTGCCATGTTGAAGTTCGTTTATGCTTCTGAATGTTATGTTATCATATGTATCTGCTTAGTGTCAGGTTAGACTGGCCTTTGTTAATTGAGAATGTAGTGTATATGACAGGGAACGGGACAAGCTCAAATGTCCTCTAATGACTGTGTAATAATGGACTTAGTAGAAAAAAATGTAGTCTTGATCATTGTTGACCATCTTTGCTACGGGTATATCTAGTTTTTCGCACTAAGAACCCACGTGCATATTGCACACCTTCAACATGAGTGCATGAAGGCAAAGAAAGGATCTTTATAACATAGCAACCTTGCTACTTTTGTACTAAGCATAATGACGGGAAAGTATGAGCTGTTTGAGGGTAGTGACGGTATCTGGTTTCTTATTGGAATTGGGGCGAGTTAGTTAGAAAAAATAGGGTAGAGATTTTGTCTTGCTAATTTGGAAGATAATCACCGGTCTTTTCTAGTTGTTATCAGGTAGATTAATGATGTAATGAAGATTGAGTACTGACGTGACACCAGGGCTAGACAAATGAAGATTATGAAAAACATATAGAATCATACATCAGACTAAGAAGACTGCTGATAATCATCACACATCTTGATTTGAATGCTCCCTAATGTAATGAGTAATGCAACAGGAGCCTATAAGTTTATTCATAGAGTGAGTTAATCACTACGAGCTGTAAATGACATGGTTCAGGGCAAATAAAAGTTCATCCACTACCTTTCTCCTTTGTGATCTGTGGAAAGGTGGTTGCATCGGGGCAGGCTTTAAAGGTTTCCATTGATTAATATCTACAATTTGAGAATTTGCTTCTTCCTTAAAACTAACTCAATGACTTTCTTGGGGGTAAGGTGATGATGGCTCCCTTTAGTTTTCACTTGTGCTCACACATAAATCTCTAATGCTATGAAAAATTTATGCAACGTTACATTGCACAGTATTTAGAGGAGTTGTAATAATGGTTATTCAATCTATGCTTTTCTCATAGTTTTTATCTGCTTGTTTCCATATTTAGCTGACTAATTTCATACATGTTGTGTCTTATGATTTGGACATTTTTCTCTTTAGTATAGTTCAAGGCCTCAGACTAATAGCAATCGTGCTTTTTGAATAAGTACTTTTGAAGAATATCAAGTTTTGTCTGACTAATTAATTTGAGTATGCTTGGCAAATGCTCCTAAGGGGAAAAATACTTCTTTTGGCTTCTTAAGAAACAACTTCTGCTATTATTCAAAAACACTAATTCCTCCCCCCCAAGTGTTGGCCAAACACCTCGATTTTCTAAATAAGCACTTTTTGAAAAGAAGAAGAAGCACTTTTTGCTTTCCAAATGCTGGCTAAATAGGCTATTATCATCTTCATATATTTTGACATTAAAACCTGAAACACTGTTACAATTAAATTCCATAGCTGCTCTTAATGAAGCGTGAACTTCCTGATAATTACCTCTTGCAGTTATTTGAGCTAGTTTAACTTCATCCAAGTTCCAAATTATTGTGCTTGCACATAGGCTATTTATATTCTTTCTTTAGTACTACCACGTTCTTGTGTTAGCCTCAAAATTTTAATAAGACGTTAATATGGCTTAACATACTCTATGCCCTTGGCCGCGATTTGCTAGAAATAAGATAGTTCTGACATTGCAACACCACCACCAAGTGAGACTGATGATCTCTCTGATACTCTTAACAAAAATCTATTTGCAACACGATAACTTTTTGTTTGCTCAAGGGCCATGCTCAAAAATCATATTCTAAGATATCTTTACTACCACGACTGAGAGATGGCATGGAAATTATGTTTATGTTTGCTCTGTTGATAGTCGTGTTGTTGCATCAGAAAAATGCCGTGTAGCATTTGAGCTGATATAGATGAAGTTTTATTAGTTTACCTAATTCTCCATTTTGCTGATTCAAATTCTTGATTTGTTTGCATGGTGCATGCAGGTATATGATGTTTCATCTTATTTAGACGAACATCCAGGGGGAGATGATGTTCTACTTGGTGTTACAGGTACCAATTCAATCGCGTTCTTTCTTTTAAAATTACTGCACGCTCAAAATAGTGAAATAAACAGGACTTGTGATGCATTTCTGTGTAGGACAAGATGCCACTGATGAATTTGAAGATGCTGGACATAGCAAAAGTGCGAGAGACCTTATGGAGCAATTCTTCATTGGGGAGCTTGATACAACATCCTCTTCCATCCCCGAACTTGAGATTGTCAAGAAGGCGGGCAAAGATGTTCCTCAGAAGTTTATGGAAGTTACTAAGCAATATTGGTTCGTTCCAGTAGCAGTTGTTGGCATCTCTGTCGTGGTTGGCTTCTTGTACACACGCAAGAAGTAAAATCAGTTCGATATTCCATTTTAGATGTTAGTAATATTGTGCAACATAGACTGAAATTTTTTTTCGTCATATCTTTGGAGGTCCAGGAATTTGGGACATGATATTGCTGAATGCCCATTTTTGTTACTGTTTGAGATGACGGGAAATTTTCAACACCAAATTATCACAAATAGGCATTTGAATACACAGTTGCTATCATTTTGTAGTTGATAAAGAGTTTTCATTTATTACCTTTTTGAGGATATATAATAAAGCACTCAGAAAGGACATCTACTTTCTTCCCTTTTAATGTCTTTTTGTACTTGTAGTGTCGTGGTCAGCTTGCATTTTCGAGTTTTATGATACCAATTGAAGGCAAAACCTTAGGGGTCGTTTGGTTGGGAACAAGTTATCCTGGGGGTTAGCTATCCTGAGATAACTTATCCCACCATGTATATGAGATAACTTATCCCATCACTATGATATAAATGGTGGGATAAATTATCCCAAACATGATAACCAAACAAGATAAGAAAAAATTATCCCATCACTATTATTTTTTATCCCTCACACCAAACGATCCCTAAAAGACAGATAATATAGATTGGAAATATCTGTTCAGAGATGAAGATTTCTTAAGCAAATGATTCAAGAAACTGCTCAACTTTTCGAGTAACATGGTAATTCATAAAACTTTGCTCTTTCTGGTTGAATCATTTCAGCTTTGAGTTCTTCTGCAAAGACACAAATCTTTGCACTAAATATGTTTTACAATGAGAAAGGAATGAGCCCAGAAAACAAAACGTGCTCGCGTTAACTGTTTTATCTCTGTTTTCTTTCCAATAATGCATCACACAGACGAAGGGCGTCTGCATTGTATTGAACATTATGTACTCTTACAACATTGGCACCATTCAGAACCCCTGTGGTCACAGCAGCAACAGTTGCTGGATCTCGTTTATCTGCAGCAGGACGAGCACAGACATCGCCTAGGAACCTCTTTCTTGATGGTCCAATCAATAAAGGGGCATGAGAAAAAGCCAAGCTCCTCCTAGCAATCTCAGCTCGAATGGTTGTCAAACCAGTTAGAATATCCAAATTATGTTCAGTGTTCTTGGAGAATCCGATTCCAGGGTCAATTATCAACCTCCAAGCAGGAATACCGGCTAACTCTGCTTCCTTGAGCCTCTCGTAAAGTTCAAATGCTACATCCTTACAAACATCGTTGTATTGCAAGTTCTCGGGGTTTTGCATTGAAGATGGATCACCTCTCATATGCATTGCTATGTAGGGAACTCGAAGTGCTGCAACAACACTGTACATGCTGGAATCCAAACGTCCACCAGATACATCATTTACAAGATGAACACCCTTTTTCACTGCTTCTGAAGCAACTTCTGAATAGAAGGTATCCACAGATAAAAGCTTCCCTTCAGCCTCGGGTATCTTTGTGACAGCCTCGATGACAGGAATTAGCCTATCTAGTTCTTCTTCAACGGATATCTTTGAAGCATTAGGGCGTGTGGATTGTGCACCAAAATCTATCATATCTGCACCTTCTGAAAGCATCAAACGAACCTGAGAAACTGCTGCTTCTACGGATATATACTTCCCTCCATCGCTAAAGCTATCGGGGGTCAAGTTAAGAATACCCATAAGGGAGGTTTTCAATGACCAGTCCTGTAGGTGGTTTCCTACTGGTAATACTCTTTTCATCCCATTTCTCCCCACGAGAGATTCACCTCCTAGTTTTTCCCACAACTCGAAAAGATCACTTGAATGTTTCGAAAATGAATGCCAACTTGCAACTGTATCGTTATCTATGTCTGAACCGAGTAGATCAATCAAAGGTGCTACCACAAATGGTCTCTCCCAGATTCTTTCATGTGGAACATCAAGTATCTCAGAATGAATCTTGAACTTCCCATAAAACAGAATATCCAAGTCAATAGGTCTAGGACCATATCTAATCCCATTTGTACGACCCATGTCCTTCTCAATCTTCTTGAGTGCTCTCAACAACTCGTGAGGCCCTAGTTTCGTGACACCTCTAACAGCAGAATTCAAAAACTGAGGTTGATCAGTTACATAAGCAGGCGCTGTCTCATATAAGCAAGCATGCCTGGTAATCTGTATACCTGATTGCTTCATTAGGTGCAGTGCTTCATCAAAATTATGAAGTCTGTTTCCAACATTACTTCCCAAAGCAATTATCACTTCCTGCTCTGGGGAATGAACTTCCACCACATAATCCGGGGATGAATGGATAGAGCAAATGCCCGGTGCTGCAAAACAAGATTGAAAAAGAATATCAATCAATCAATCACTACGTGTCTACGCCTTAATCCTAAAACTAGTTGAGTGTCAGCTCTATGAATCCTCTGTGTCACAGTCAAACCTCTCTATAACATCACCATTTGTCTAAATATTGTTTGGCTGCTATGTGAAATGATACATAATGTTATTACAGAGGATGAATGACTGTATTAAGGTCCATTTTATCTCAATTTTTAATATTCAAAATGAATATTTTAGAGAAACGGCTTCTACATCCATCAAGATTCAACAAAACTCCTCAATCAAATGTTGAAATGGAAGCTTAAACCCATCAAAACAGCTCAAAATCTCAAAGATAAACTTCATACATTATCCAAAGCAAAATCAGAAACACGACGTCGTAATTCTTTAGAAAAAACAATAATTTTGTACAAAATGTATCCACCTTACCCTTCCCCGCAGAGGTAGAGAGACTGTTTCCGAATAACCAGCAGCTCAACTCAAGTAACTCATAACAAAGCAACTTTAAAAAATAACACAGATACACAAAGCAGACATAGTAAATAATAAGAATATCCTTACATAGCATTCAGAAAAAAGAACAGTAACACCAAATATTCCATTAATGCCACTAATTGCAAATACCAATTACATCAGAACCTCATAAAGATTGAAACTTTATCACTGATAGAGCACAAAAAAGATTGGGAAAACGCAAAAAAGAGGGAAAAAGGGGCTTGAAGTTACCATAACACGATTTCTTGGATGTTTTGAACCCAAATTTTTTGGGCAGTAAACGCCTGATGACATTCATTTCAACAATGATACAAAAACTCAATGAAGATAATGATGTTAATGGCTCTGTAGTATTCCAAGATTCACAAAAATGGAAGTAATCTTCAGAATTATCATATTATGAACATACAAAAATACAGTAAAATGGGATCTTGGAAACAGATTAGATACCCTTTTTGTTGAACAGAACATAATACAAATGCAAAGCCTAAAACATACCTAGTGGCAGTTTGTTAAATTCTAATACACACTAGGGACATTCTAGTCATAAAAAAATGTCTTTAGGTATATAAATAATAATTATTCAGAATAATGAAATAATTATTTTATTAAATTTAAAAAGAAAAAAAAATAATTTTTTTGTTCCCTCAAAAACCCAAATCCCAAAACCCCTCTCCTCATCCGGTTTTTCTTTACTACTTCACAGTGACCTTGAAGGTGTAAAACCCCAGTACCCATTTTTGGGTCTTCAGGGTTGTAAAGATTGAATCTTTAAGTTCTTTTTACTATGGCTGCTCTCTCTTTCAGCTTTTTTTCTACACTCTCCAGGTTCTTTTTACTCAATTCTTTAAGTTTTTTTTGTCTTTCTCATATGTTCTTTCATTTATTGTTTAGTGTCATTTGGTTTACCTGTGAAAAACATGATACAAGAAACAGAAAATTAGTATAAAACTTCTAAAGGTGTCACCTTTGCAACTATCTTGTGTGTGGATGACATTTTTTTGTGGTGAAATTTGGGAAGTGAAGTTGAATTTTTGTGTCCATGCTTTCATGTACTGTTAGTTTTGACAGCAAGTTGAATTTCATCCATTTATTATTTGATTTTAGTTAATGCATAGAGTTGCTCTTTTGGTGAATATTTGCTGAAATGCAAAGGGATAGAGGACAGTAAATAAAGGATTCAAAAAATATAATAATAATCTTATGGCAAGAAAATTCAACAATTTATATATATGTTTAAGTCTAAAAGAAATTCATTTTTCTCTATTTACATAGTATGATTTTCAATGAATTTATCTTTGTCTTGGTTATCGTATTTTTTTTTTTTGATGACAAGGGAAACCCGCAGCCGCTACCCTTTGGGTGCGCACAGGGTAAAACCCCCGCTCCTATGCAATAACTCACAAACCACATAGGAGAGGTAACGGTTATCGTATTATCTTCTTTGTTGCTACTGCTCTCTTCTACATTATTTTCATCATGTCTTGCTTCACTACTGTATTTCCTTTCCGTACTTGTTTTGATATGCTTTTACTTGAACTGAGGGTGTATCGGAAACAACCTCTCTATCTTCACAAGGCAGGGGTAAGGCTGCGTACACACCGCCCTCCCTAGACCTCGCTTGTGGGATACACAGGTTATCTTGTTGATGTAATATTTAACCCCCTTGCACTCCTCTGCCTCTAACCCCTGCCTGCACAAAGGGGTGGAGCCAGCATGTCTTTAGGGGGGTCATCCGATCCCCCTTCGGCAGAAAATATTACTATATATATATGGTTAAAATTATTTTTTAGATATATATAATAGATGTCGAACCCCCTTAGACTAGTTCGTATGTTTACTCCTTCGAATTTTGAACCCCCTTATTGGAAATCCTGGCTCCGCCACTGCCTGCACTAGCCTAGTGCATGGGGTAATCCCTTTTCATTAGTGGATAGTTGGATTTGGAGCAAAACCATTTCGTTCACCGGAAACCAGAACAAACTCATTGACTTTAAAGTTACTAACTTTTAAATGAAAAGTCAATATGTATGCAAAGAGGATGTTTGTCTTGATTGCAATATGAGTGTCAAATGGAGGTTCAATTTCTTTGCTTTTCTGTATGCATCTTAGATTTTCTGACCTCAAACATGGAGGAAATTTGAAGGATAATTACTGCTGAAACTAAAATATGTTTCAAACAGGAAGAGGATAATACTAAGATTCTATCTTTCTCTAATATGCAGGCAGCATCTGCATTGGAACTTTTACCCAACTATGAAAGTAATGCAACTTCAAGATCTTAAACTTAAAAATAAATGGGTTCTTATGGCAGTCTCGAAAGAAGGAACTCCAGAGGGTATAACTGAGGAATTATCGGAGACAGAGGTGGTTGGTTCTGGGAAAAAGACTGGCAGGACATCAAAACGAGCTCCAGTTTCATCTAGGCGAAAGAAAGTGGTTGAGCCTTCGGATGATGATCCTGTGAATGATGAGGAAGCGGAAAATACTTCAGGGTCAGTTGAAGAACCCAAAAAAATCCGGAGACGAACCCGAAAGAAAAAAGAAACAGTGGAGAGTTCATATGGTGATTCCATATCCAATGTGGAGGGTAATGTCACTGATGAAGAAGCTGTAACAGAACCAGAATCAAGTGGGAAACCAAAGAAAACCCGACGAACCCGGAAGAAAAAAGAGACAGTGGAGAGCTCATTTGAGGATTTCATGTTAGGTGTGGAGGGCAATGTGACAGATGAGGAAGGCTTACCAACTTCAGGGTCAAGTGAAGAGCCCATAGAAAAACGAAAACGAACTTCAAAGAAAGGTAAAACCTATTTATCTTCCTCATCATTGAGCACTTGTGCTCTCTTTATATTTGGCAAGTTTCAGAAGTTTGAATCGCAAATCTCTCTCTGCATAATTTGCAGCTGCTTCTAGCTCTAGTAGCCTGGAGAAAGAACCAACGCAGAAGGCCACAAGGGGGAGGAGGAAGAAGGTTAGTAATTTAGAGGATGAAGGTAGCCAGACAGAACTTAGTGATATTGAAGAAGAGCTACATGTTGCAAATGTTGATGCCGATAATGAGGAAGAACTGGACTTCGATATAGATGTTGGAGAGGATATTAGCTTCACATATGGATGGCCACCCCTTGTATGTTGCTTTGGTGCAGCACAACATGCATTTGTTCCTTCAGGGAGGCCATCCAATAGACTTGTAGACCATGAATGGCATGAAAGAATGAAAGATGTAATGTGGGATCCTGAAAAGTTTATCAGGGCTCCAGGGGGATGTTCAAGTAATGTTGCTGTGGCTCTTGCGAGCTTGGGAGGTAAAGTTGCCTTCATGGGGAAACTTGGTGATGACGATTTTGGTCAGTCCTTGGTATATTTTATGAACATCAACAAAGTTCAAACACGATCAGTTCGCCTTGACAGTAAAAGAGCAACTGCCATTACACATATGAAGATAGGTAAGAGAGGGGGCTTGAGGATGACTACCACCAAACCATGTGCTGAGGATTCTTTATTGAAGTCTGAGATCAATATAGATGTCCTTAAGGAGGTGAGAATCTGAAAGAACCTAGTTTTATTTGGAAATGTGAAAAGATTAATATTATAGTTTTCCTTTTGGGTGTGAAAGTTCCCCGACAGGTTTTTTTGTGGAGTTTACAAGTACGGAAGTCATTATTGACATAATTCTTAATATTGCATAATCTTAGTGGGATCATAAAACAAGTTACATATTACTTTTTCTTTTTATTTTTGAATTCATTTTGTATGTTCTGTTAGTACTAAGTTGTTTCCATTTGTTCTAATATGTCACACAGGCAAAAATGTTTTACTTCAATACATTCTCATTGCTTGACCCAAATATGAGATTAACCACATTACGGGCAACAAAGATTTCGAAGAAGCTCGGAGGGGTTGTCTTTTATGATCTCAACCTTCCATCTCCACTATGGGAATCAGGTGAAAAAGCCAAAACATTCATACAAAAAGCATGGAATCTTGCAGATATCATAGAGGTCACGAAACAAGAGTTGGAGTTTCTATGTGGAATAGAACCCTCCGAGAAGTTTGACACCAAGGATAATGACAGGTCTAAGTTCACTCACTATCCACCAGAAGTAATTGCTCCACTTTGGCATGAAAATTTAAAGATTTTGTTCGTGACTAATGGGACTTCTAAGATTCATTACTACACCAAGGAGCATAATGGTTCTGTTCTAGGGTTGGAAGATGTGCCTCTGAGCCCTTATACTTCTGATATGTCTGCATCTGGAGATGGCATTATTGCAGGTAAAAGAATGACCACCTTCTGTATATTCATAATTTGTTCCTTTAAAAGCTTCCTCATTAGAGACGATGGAGCCTGGTATGTGATGCATTTATGGCTTTTGACTAATACCTGCAATATTTATACCAATTGGTAACTTGGCATCTTTACCATTTATTTTGAGATATATTTACTTAACTTTGGATCAATAGATAGCGGTAAGGTAACGACTTAACATTGAATGAAGTCATGCCACATCTGAACAGGTGATGGTTTCCTTCCAAGTTTTGGC
Organism: Solanum stenotomum; assembly: GCF_019186545.1. Classification (NCBI taxonomy): domain Eukaryota; kingdom Viridiplantae; phylum Streptophyta; class Magnoliopsida; order Solanales; family Solanaceae; genus Solanum; species Solanum stenotomum. The sequence continues at coordinate 54,241,374 of NC_064287.1, forward strand.
AGGCCAACGGATATCTTTAGTAGTTCATTTAGATTCTCATTGTTACTACTCAAATGTTGCTTACTTATCATGCTAGACATTTGTTGTATCTCTACCTATTAGATTGGATTGTTTCCTCGGAAGAATAAATAATTTTCGTTGGTGTTATAGGGTCTTCTCGACTTAAATTCTGTTAAAACTTTTGTTCAGGTATCATTAGAATGCTGACAGTTCAGCCTCATCTTATGACTGATAAAGGTTACTTGGAGCGAACTTTGAAGTATGCTATTAGCTGTGGTGTAGTAGATCAATGGCTACAGGCGAGGAGATTAGGGTATCCTCCTAAAGAAGGTATGGAAGATGACGTGGTCCCAGACGACCATGGCATAAGGTCAGTAACAGAGAGGGAATACAGAACACTGGTGCCTGTAAGTTGATGGTTTATATGCTTGTAGCCCATTATGCTTGTGTTGCCATGAAATGCTAGATGCTGTCTCCCTTTGAAAGTTGAAAGTCTTGGTTGTTGGAAATGATTCTTTCTGGCATCACTGTGATTGTAGCTGTAACTGCTTGTACACGATTTTTTTTCGAGTTTTGGTACATCGTGGTATCGGAGAAATCATACAGAGGGAAATACGTCAGTAATTCCATTTCCCTAGGCTTTCTTGATGTAACATTTGTACTATTTTTTTTGACATATTGGAGAAATTTAGATCATTTACCAGCATAAAAATGCATTGCATTTGTTGTGTATCACAGACCAATATCATATCATCTCCTTTTTGTTATTCCTGAATGCACTTGTTAGAGCTTGAGCCCTTTTTTTGACCCTCTGGTCTCTGGAGCCCGTTGGACCGACTACTCCGAATTCACGCCTGAGGAGGTCCACTATGGGGAGTGGGGTGGGGTATCAAGGATGACTCCATTTTCAAAGTTCTAATCCGAGTTCTCTGATTAGAAGTGAATGAGCTTCTATCATCCCACCACAATCAAAGTTTGAAGAATTCTCTTAATATCAGTTTCTCTAAAGGCATAATACATAAATAAACACTCCAACTTTGAGAGTGTACACTATAACACCTCAACTTGGTCTCAACTTGCAACTAAATACGTCCCCATCATAACACTTCAAAACTTGGTCTCAACTTGCAACTAAATACGTCCCCATCATATGTCTCGTGGACATCGATGCTGGCGTGACACATAAATCTTGGAGCAATAAACATGTTAAATTCAACATTCCTCTTGTTGTACACAATGTAAATTGCTAGAGTTGACAAAGAAACTAGCAAGTTTAAAAATGAGATTCTAGTAAAGGATCCAATTTTATTGCCATCTTCCCCAACAAACACACTTCTCAAACCCCACCTCAGAAGAGAGGACTGCAGGTGGAAGATTACCTATTCCAACAGAACAAAAAGTTCCATATTTTCTTCTCAAACAAGAAAAGGGTGTCAAAAATTTGAAAAAAAAGAGGGGAAGATCAAAAGAAAAAGACTTGATGAAAGATGAGAATGAACTAAGTTGCATATGCCTTTGCTACATACACCATCATACATTTTTGAAAGCCTGGCCCTACTCGGAAAATTTTGCGCCGTCAAGTTTTGAGGCAGCTGCCTTGTCCAGAAACCAAACCAAATTCCCTTTAGTTGGCTGGACCATTTTTGCAGGCAACGTCGGGCAGTCAGGACCAGCATCATCAATTGCCGAATGAACGGCCTCTGCTTTGCTGGTTCCAGTCACAACTATAGCCACATTGGACGCGGAGTTGATAACTGGCAAAGTGAAAGTAATCCTCTCTGGAGGGGGCTTTGGTGAGTCGGTGAGAAACGTTACCCACTCTTCTTTCTCATCAAGTATGGAGTGATTAGGGAAAAGAGATGCAACATGTCCATCTGGTCCCATTCCCAGAAGGATGAGGTCAAACTTGGGGCAGTCACTGATGTCAGAAACGCTGATTACACGAGTCCTCACAAGCTGTCGAATAACAAACTCATAGTCTTCAGCAGCTTTCTCTGCTGAGACCGTGTCGTTAATGGAATGTACATGGCTTGGAACAATAGGCACCTGAAACATAAAAACACAATAGATATGAGAAATGCAAGACAAGACAACTTTGGAAATTAAGATCAGTACCAAAAGATCACATTAGAATATCAAGATTTCGTTTTGTTTAATAAGTTGGTTATTAAGCTTTATAATTGCACTTATATTGTGAAGCATCTGTATTACAGGTAATATGATCTCGAAAAACTTAAACAATTATCGTGTAAGGTTTCGATAAATATAGAAAAAACACGATAAAACAATAATAAGGTTTCAAGTAAAATAATTTTCCAGTCAGCAAGTTTACATCAAAGTAAACCTATAGGCCATGACAGCATGACAGATCTACAAAACATCAGTAAGCTTGAAGCAAATGAAACTGAAGAGAAGTGTTGCTTGTACTGCCGAGAAGTTTTAAATCAATCACTTCAGGCCAGCAGCCAGGTAGATGGTCTTAGAATGACCTCGAGTTAGTATTTCAACCACTTCGGGATCCTGAGAACCCATAGTGCGCGACTACAACTGAACATTGTAAGGAACTGAAGCCAGCATAAAATTATCTTGTATGACTGACAGTTTACTATGTTCACTGTGAATTCAGCTTTATATGCATCCTCAGTTAGTCGATGAGCTTAGTTCAAAGGAAATAGCTACAGATCCCCAAACACAAGCATTTACACCGTACATCCATTGATGTCAAAGCATCAACATATTACACATACCATAATTTTTTGAACCTCCATATTATCTTGCCTCCGAAGAACCAAAAACGAAAAGAAGTCCATAGACTCTTGAGAATTTAACTGAACACAGCTATCTACCACATCTTAGAGAGTCCTGATTTGTTTTCTTTTTGCCCGATCCCTGTCCATACGAACTCTGACCCCCCACCCCCACCTATTCCTCCAGTCACCCCTTCAAAGAAAATTACCACTGCTAAGTCACAAATTACATGTGGATGGATGAACACAAGCAACAATGCAACATACATAAAAAGATAATATCAACAAGTACATTTGACTGGTCTTTAGCATAAGGATTAAGCCAAAATTAGTTTTACAACAGCCTGGATGCCTCCCTTCATATTTGAGATGTCACCATATACAGAGAGGAAACTATCTAATTCTTCCACCTCGACGTTGTACAATTCTGTATTATACAGCTGAAAGATAGTATCTTTATGATAAACTGAATCAACCGAAAAGAGGATAACCTCATTAGAGGTTTATTTTAGAGAACACTTGACAAAAGTGCATGTTGTCATCAAGGATCATAAAGCGAAATAGGGAGAGTCATCGTTACAACTAAGATTTGTATCAATAATCCCATTAATAGTGCATTAACATAAATATGACATGTAAATTAACAGTATGCAAGATGATCATGTAAAAATTATCTACCTTGGACAAAAGTCCATCCTTAGCAAGCTTGTAATTACTGTCAGCATGATTTTTCGCCACCACACGTTCGTCCACCCAAAATATATACCACTTAGCCCAATCAACAGTTTTGCTATAAGGAGCTTCACATAGTTTTCTGCTTTCCATGGATTTTCAAACCAATTGACTACCTCATAGAGAAGGGAAACAAAAACATTTGAACAGGAAAATACAACACACTTACATACCCCATCAAACTGATGAGGGAGCCACCAGATAAAGCAATAGCAAATACCCCCCTCTCCTTCACAGAAGCCTCCGATAATTCTGCAATATAATCTGCCAAATCGGTGTTGAGTTCGTCCAAATACTCATAAATCCTCACCTCTCTTCCATCTTTATTAGCCCCAGAAAGAGCCATCCTTATTTAGAGGATGTTAGATAACACTTCTCTACTGCACAAATCATAACATAGCAAAGTAACAAGTCAACTACAACTGAGAAAAGAAAGAAGTCTTAACAATTCCACAATGCTCATTTAGCATGAAACAAAACACAAATTCTACAATTGCACAATCTGAAGAAAAGTCAAGGGGAAAAATTATGGCTTCCTTTTGGTTAAACAACAACAACACAGGTAAGGCCTGGAAAAGGTAGAATGTACGCAGTAGGTAGAGAGGTTGTTTAGACCCTCGACTCAAGGAAAAACATATCAAAGCAGATCGAAAATCATGACAAAATACTATAGAAAGCATTATGAGAAAAAAATAAAATAAAGGAACAGTAACTACATCAAAAATGAGAATTCAACAGCAACTGCACCACATGTACTCCTTGAACATCACATAGTCGAAAAAAAAAAACTGATCTTTGACATTTGCAAAAACCGCTTCCCCCCAGCCCCCCACACCAAAAAGAAAGAACAAGCAAAACCAGTAGTCAAATTCTGAAATTAGAAACTCAATAATCAAGAACAAATGAGACTAACCAATTCAAACTCATAATTCAAGGTTCAGAAATCAAACAGACTAGTGCATGATCACTTCTTCTTTATAATTGGGGTAAGGGAAGAGGATTACAGAGTAGAGAATCGAATCCTCGCCAACAAGGTAAAAGTTCATACAGTCAACCAACTATGCTACTAAGATGATCACTTACACAAACATCAAAAGGGGGAAAAGGGGACAAAAAAAAAAGAACTAAACTTGATCAACAACAAGATCAAAACTCCATATCATTAAATCAAGAACATGCACATGAATAAAATACTCAAACAAACAACACTAAACACAAAACCCCAAATCACAAAAATCATCATCCTCTTCCATTAACAATCTAGAATTTCAAAAAAACCACCAAGTAATCACCAAGAATGTCAAAACTAGAACCCCAAAAGGAAAAAAACACAATCTTGGATTATTATTATTAACATACAATATAATATAGAGAAACATAAAAAAGAGGGGCTCTTACAAAGAAGAAAGAAAATAATGTGTTAGGCCAAAAAAAGGGGAAAAATTGAAGAGGTGAGAAGAAGAGAAGATGGGTATCAGCAATTTCTAAAACATATATAAAGACAACACATACACACACATACAATAAAAATAAAAAGCTAATCTTGAAACATTTTTTTTTTACTGAATACAACATGAATTTTGCTACCATGAACCCATCAGAAGTCTCGATTTTGAGCTCGTTATACGAATTTAAATTAATCAAACTTTAATATATATATAAAAAAAGGGACTTTACCTGGTGGGATACCACTGATGGTGACAAAAATGTACACAAATTCTAATTTGTTTTGTTTCAATGGATAAAAATGAGAGAGAAAAAGATGAATCATGTTCCTTACCTACTTTAAAAAAAAAAAACAGATACACGAAAAAATAAACCATCTAATGTAAAACTTGTGTCAGGAAAAAAAATAAAATTCTAAGTAAAACAAAAACTTTTCCTAGATCTTCTGCTGTGTTTTTTCTTGCAGTTAAATAAATTCTTAGGTAATTAATTAAGTAATTAATCAACAGCTAATTGAAACATTATTAACATCCTTGCTCTCTTGACATTTTTCACTCGAGATTTGATATTTACCTTTTTGTTGCTTAATTAATTCGAATTCAAATGCTCCATGTTAAAGGTGATTTCGTATCAATGTTCGAGTGGAAAACTTCTACTCATTCCATCGTAACTTTTGATGATATGTATATAAATCTATGAACACACATATATTTTAGCTGAATGTACTAATTCGTAACTAATATGGTGGAATCGTTTAAAATTTCTCCGTTTTTAATTAAAAAAATTAGCATTTAAATTTTAACTTTCTAAGAAACAAGAAATTTCTTATAAAGAATACTTTTTTTAATAAATCTTATACCAGTATCGTGAATATCAAATATAAGATGATTATAGCAAAATAAAAAAATATTGCTTAACTATTTACTTTTTAAGGAAAACAGAAATTTTTTGTGATTATCCTTTTGTGGGAGAGAAAAAATAATTCTTGATAGGAAACACTTCAATTTGTAATTTGGCAAGTGTATGATTTAAATTTTAGCTTTTTTTTAATCTTAGTTGGTGGGATTCTTTATATATTATTTTAATTTTATTTCTCATCTTAATTAACCTTATCTTTCCTTTTTAATTATCTCTAATCTCTCCATCTTTAACTTTATCTTTTTCTTAAATAAAAATAAAAATAAAATAAAATAAATTCAATCCAATTGGCTGTCTCCCTAAAACCAGCTATTTGTCTCTTTTTACTATATTAAGCCATCTGTATATATTGTACTTTCTCTCCATTAAATATTTGTGGTCCCAATTAGTTCATAAATTAAATAAATCTCACATGTAATGCTTGATTACTTGAGAAGTTAGCTGATAATACAGATTATCATATTGTTAATCCAAATAAATAATAGGCTAATTGAGTTACAACGCGTATCATTAAAGTATATTGTGAGATGAATCAGATCTTTCTTTATTTAGAACGATGAGTTTAAATGTTGATTAGATAATTGACTTTTAAATTTAATCGTATACATATTTGATGGGGCTTTCAAACACAAATAATCGGTTTGAGCATAATATATTGATTTCAAGTAGAATCGTTGTCGAATTTCTACATTCGTAACTACCTTCGTGAAGCATGAGAATATAGATTAATCAAATTAGTTAACTTTGAATATATATATATATATATATATATATAAAAGCATATTGGTTATCAAAAAGATTAGCTCATGGTGGGTAATACATATTCAAAGATCAATGTAAATACAACTAAATGAATCATTAAATAATGTATATTAAACCAATCATGCACCTTTTTAGATAGTTAGCATGCTTTTCTATAATGGGGTTTTGAATATATCTCTTAGTCACAATTTATTTGGCATTGTTTTGATTTAACACAAATTTTAAAAATAAAAGAAGACTTTTAAAACTTATAGTCTAAATAAATTTTTAATATTTATATGAACAAATCATAAATCATTCCACTAAGAATAAAAAGAAAAAATTAAGATTAAATTCTGACATTTTTTTTAGACGATTTAACAAAAAAAATGTGTCACATAAGTTATGACAGAGAAAATAATATAAAAATGTATATATGTCTACGTCAAATTAATACACTTTATCATGATTAAGCTATAAAATAAGATGAGAATGCACATTTATTAACTATAGTTAGCCTATACTCCTTCAACGTCAAAATAATGAAAAGAGTAAAAAATAAAATGAAACATATACATAATGCCATTATTAATTTGATGTAACCATTTTACGATACAAGTAAATATGTATTATGTAAGAATCCACTTTGTTTTTTTTCTCTTGAATTATTCAATTTTCCTTAGAACCAAACTTCATGTCAACTTTTTTTTTATGCTCTAATATTAAAGAAATTATTTCAGCCATCATTTTCTTCTCTAACCTCCACCATCATTAAAAAGAAAAAAAATAAGAGTGAGAAATAATGAACACATTATCAAAAAAGTTTTTGGAATCTACAAGCAATCATATTTTTTCAAACAACAATGGAAAGATAGTATAGAGTTTTTTTCTCAACTAATTAGAAACCCCACAATATTACAAATCAACACTTCCTACCCCATTTCAAGAATCCTTTTTTTTTTTTTTTACTTTGATCATCAAAAATAATCTATGGTCTATTAAAAACAGTGTTTTAATTTCATAAATATAAAAGTATGATCTGCAATTCTGAGTACATCTAATCCTCTTCAAATTTTAATTGTGAGATTATACTACGTTATTATTATTGTTAATCATTCATATATAATTTTTTTCTAAATTTAATTTGATCCACGAATATCTAAGGTAGAAAATGAAAAAGAAAGGATAAAATTAAATTTTTACACCTAAGTAATATAAAATGATGTTGAAACGACAGTTCAAAGTAAATCTTGATATAGGATGACCTCAACTCCACTTTGAGGCTGAGCTAGAAGTTAATATATGAGTTCGATCGAACTTAGTACGCAATAGTTTAATTTTTGTATATATTTATATTAAGAACTCTGTGCATTGTCGGGTCTATTTCTGGAAGTGGCCCTTCAATGTGATTTTTTTTTATTCCTAAGACTCAAATTCAAGCTTTTTAATTAAGAATAAGAGAATCTCAACCATCACACCACAATTCATATCGGTTAAATTCTCAATTTTAAGAATCTAACATTATCAATCCTATATATTTTTTATTTTTATTTTTGGTTGGATGGGGCCTTTGGATTGTTTACTTCATTTGGAAAACAAAACATGAGACATGACCAAAATCTTTAGGCTTGTGATATGTTTCCTATATGATTCTAAACATTGACAAGAAAATAATTGAACTTATACCATACACCTCATTATCATTATCTATTAATTTCATATCTCTATTGCATAATTCTATCAACAAATAATTATGAAACCCTCAAATTATAGGAATATTTTTTAAATATTTTTTCCCTTTAGTTTCCCCATTTACAAGTTTTCTACTATGACATCATTGAAAAGAAATTTTGTGTTCTTTAATGTCAACCTTTTGCTCAATTGATTTTGAACCATCAATTACTAGGAGTGAGAATAACCTAATTAATATTATTTTGGAAATTTTCTAGTGGTCCATATTTAAATTACTAGAACTTTAGGTATCACTTTCCATTTATTTATTAGTTAATGAAAAGGAAAAAAAAATACATTAGTTGATGGTTGACATATATTTGGCATTAAAAATGATTGAAATATATTTATTTGAAAATTTTAAATATGATAAATCAGTTAGAAATATATATTTTCTTTGTCTTTTTTTTTTTTAAAAAAACAATTTCTTTTTGAACCAATAATATTTCAAGAAGATGATATGTTGAATCCAAAATATAATTTGACTACTGATAAGGATGATGAAATCTCAAGTAAGACAATAAGAATAGTTTGAAAAAAAGAATCATTGATAGTGGTAGTTTGAACCAAGTTGCAAAAAATAAATATAATCAAGATAAGGCAAATTTTCTGATGAAAAAATCATTTAACTTTTTGATATATATATATATATATATATATATATATATAAAATTAATTTGGCATTTAAAATTTGTACTTACTGTTTGCAACAAATTTTAAACATATGAAAAATAAATTAACCACACAAATAAATTATGAAAAAACATAAATATTTTATTGATAATAGTGTGGGTACAATTCTGTTCTCCCCTTTGATTCTTCTCTCATATGATGTATCCATGATTCAAGGGTCATTAGTCGCGTATTTCTCGAACTAGAATGATTTAGATTTGACCTCTATATAAATATTATGTGATTTTGCGAAATATTTGAGATGTCTTTTCAAGGGAATATAATACCCTTTATATAGGCATAAGCTAGAGATTAGGGTTATAGTAACTTCCAAGAATTCTAACGGGAATCAAATACATCTTGTAGAATCCCAACTAGAATTGAACACGTCTTTAAGAGTCCCACAAATTTTCAATGTCTACAAATATCCCCTGCTTCAAGGCTTGTCGGAGTGTAGACTTGATGTCGAAACTCAAAGACGAGGCTTGAGGTACTAATTATTCTTCCACATTTGCAGCTTCAGATTTGTAAATTTGATTTATGAGAGAAGAGATGAAGGGCAAATTTGGTCTCACTGGCGTGCCAATTTGTTTGCAACAAATTTTAAACATATAGAAAATAAATCAACCACACAAATAAAATCTGAAGAAACATGAATATTTTATTGATATTAGTGCGGGTACAATTCTGTTCCTCCCTTGATTCTTCCCTCATATGATTTATCCATAATTCAAGGGCCATTAGTGGCGTATTTCTCGAACTAGGATGATTTTGATTTGACTTCTATATAAATATTACATGAATTTGCTAAATATTTGAGATGCCTTCTCAAGGAAATATAGTACCATTCATATAGACATAAGCTAGGGTTTAGGGTTAGAGTAGTCTCCAAGAATTCTAACGGGAATCAAATACATCTTGTAGAATCTCAACTAGAATTGAACACGTCTTTAAGAGTCCCACAAATCTTCAATGTCTACACTCATAGAAATTAAAATCCTTACCGATATTAACATTACTTATCCTTTGTTGCAACAAAGAATAAGTCATTACTACTATTTAGATCGAGACGAATACATGATTTAAAATTTATAGATTATAGATCTATAATCATTTCTGCTTATAAAATTAGATAAAATGTTATTGATTAATTTTATAATGGATCACCCCTACATATAGTGATTTTTGAACTTGAATTTGGGAACTCAATCAATTGTAGGGGTCCATAAAAGGCCCCTTTTAATAGTTTTTTTTTTCCCTTATAAATTAGGCAAATATGCTTGTCTTCTTTTCGATCTTATCCAATCTAATCCATAGTTGTCCTTTTCATTTCATTTATGAAACTATTGAGAATCCAAAGCTTATTAGTCGGACTAATTCAGATTTGTTTTCATAAATTCTTTATTTTTATAAATTGAGTTTGATATTGAGGTCACTTATTAAATTTCTAGTCAAAAACCTCCTAGTCTTGTATCAAAGAGTGACATTTTTTTTATTTTTTGTTGGTATTAATATTCAGAAATATTAATCGAATCAGTGTTTTAAAAAACTCTATTGGGACTCGCCTCGGGGTTCGCCCTAGGGCAGGGCTCTAGCAAAACGCTGTAAGACTCAAGTGTGGGGCTTAGTTCTGTAAGACTTACGCCCTAAGCGCCCGACTGTACTCCCTAAGCACGCCCAACGCCCAATGCTCGAGGCTCACCTAACAGATCTTACATAATTTATGTGTTAAAATCTTTAGTTAACATTGTTAACCCTCATAATTCTTGAATAATTGAATGATACTTAATAATTTTTAATCTATAGAGATAAGAAGATTGCGAATAACTCAAATAACAAGTTTTAGTATCGCATCTTTCCTATATGGTAACACTGTGAAAGTAATTATATATTACGTAACATTTCTTTTAAAAATATGTCGTGAAATTTTACTTTTTCACTTATCATTGGTCTTCATGGTTTTGTTATATGTCTCAAAATTATTATATTTTATTTAGCTATTTGAAAGTAATTTTATTTTTATTCATGATGGAGTGATGTTTTTATTATAATACTAGTAAGGTTATTAATTAGTTTCTTTTAGGGGGTAAATCGTATAGTATGATAAAATAAATATTTTTGAGAAATAATGATTCTTTTATTATTAGAAAGTTAAGATATTAGATTATTTATACTTGTATAATCATGTTAGAACTTTTATTTTCGATTAGTTTATTTAATCATATTTGTAATTATTTCAAATTATTGATTTATTTTTATAATTTTGTGTTATTATATTATTATACTATATTATAAATTAAAAATTTAAAGATCCATAGGGCTTACGCCCCACATCTCGAAGCTTATGCCTCTCCCTATACTAAGTAAAACGCCTCACCTCACGCTCCCGCCTTTTAAAACACTGAATAGAACTAATTCAGATTTATTACCTGTGAAGCTTATAACTAGAAAATGATCCTTATCAAGGGTTTTTTCATTTCAAAAACTCGAACTTGAAACTTCTTAATTTAAATTAAAAGTAAGAGTAGTGGAAACATAATCATTCCATGACACCCTTAATTCAATATATGTTTGATTTATTTTTCTATTTTATCATCAACATGCTGCTCCTACTGCTAGCATAGTCAATGAAATTTCATGTTTTAATGTATTTATCTCAGTTAGGATAAGCCACAACCTTTTTATCCATTTTGTTTTTCTTTTTACATAATATTCACGTTTAATTATTGTGATTTTTAAAAAAAATTTTATTTGATGTTCGGTATTCGTACTGAAAGCTTAACTGAATTTGCTTGATGCATTATAAGGTTTATTTCTGAGAGCAATACTCATAGTATAATTATTTTTCGATGTTTAATATGAGACATTTAATTAATCATTTCATAACAACTTATATTGGTAAAAATAATAAATGAAGAAATAATTGAATTAGAATGGTGGACAAGTCCAAGAAATAGGTACTGGTGGTTGAGCATTTTTGAGTTATTTTGGATCAAATACGGCTCAACAATCAAAATTATGTGGTCCATCTAATAAGTTTTATTTGTCTACCTTGTATATAATAATAATAATAATAATAATAATAATAATAATAATAATAATAATAATATTGTGAGGTTATACGTACCGCACTCCCAACTAATTACAGAAGGTTTTCGTTTTTTTTTTTTTAAAATAATCGATCGAAAGCCATATTATTAAAATATTCATGAGATATCACAAACGAAAAACTAAGAAAATCGCTTAAGTCCTGTAAAATGGTGGAGCTTCACATATTGCTCTCCTAACTCCCTACAGAGGGTTCCGTAAAAGTTTTGTAAAAAATCGTCTAAAAGCCATATCAACAAAATATTCACGGACAAACACATTGGTTTCACGCCAAAATATTCATGGGCTAACACACACGAAAAATTAAGAAAATCGCCTAATTCCTGTAAATTGAATCCTAAATGCCCAAGATTGACTCTAAAAATGGTGAGACTGTACATATTGTTCCCCTAACTTCCTACGGAGGGTTCCGTAATGGTTTTGCAAAGAATTTGTCCGAAAGTCATATCACCAAAATATTCATGGGTTAACACACATGAAGAACTTAGAAAATCACCTAATTCCTGTAAATTGACCTCTAAATGCCCAAAATGGATTCTAAAAATGGTGAGACTATACGTACTTTCTCCCCAACTTCCTACAGACGGTCCCGTAATGATTTCTCAATAAAATCATTAGAAAGTCATATCACCAAAATAATCATGGGTTAACACACAAAAAATTGAGAAAATCGCCTAATTCCTGTAAATTGGCCCCTAAATGCCCAAAATGAACTCTAAAAATGGGGAGACTGTACGTAATGTTCCTCCAACTCCCTATGGAGGGTTACATAATGGTTTTGCAGATAAATCATCCGAAAGTCATTTTACAAAAATATTCATGGACTAACACACATGAAAAATTGAGAAAATATTGCATAACTCCTGTAAAATTAGCCCAAAATACCCAAAATAAACTCTAAAAATAGTGGGATAGTATGTACTGCTTCCCTAACTCCCTATGGAGGTTTCATAATGATTTCTCAAAGAATTCGGCCGAAAGTCATCTCACCAAAATATTCATGGCTAATACACACAAAAAGAGTGAGAAGATTGCCTAATTCCTGTAAATAGGCCCCTAAATGTTCAAAATGAACTCTGAAAATAGTGGGACTATGCTTACTGCTCCCCCAACTACCTACAGAGGTTCCATAATGGTTTCACAAAGAATTTGTTCGGAAGCCACCAAACTATTCATTGACTAACATACACGAAAAATTGCGAAAATTTCTAATTCCTGTAAATTGGCCTTTAAATGCCCAAAATGGATTCTAAAAATGGTGTTAGCCCATGAATATTTTGGTGGTATGACTTCTAATTGATATTTTTGCAAACTTTTACGGAACCCTCCATAGGTAGTTGGGGAGCAGTGCGTACAATCTCACTATATTTTACGACATATTTTGGCATTTAGGGGCTGATTTACAAGAATATGCAATTTTCTCAGTTTTTCGTGTTTGTTAGCACAAACATATTTTGGTGATATAACTTCATCCTTATTCATCATAATATTGAAAAATTGAATAATTACGACTCAAACACTTTAGTCAGCCAGTTTATAAAACATATATACAACATAAGATACACATACTATACATACTTATACATACTTATACATAACATATACACTTATTCAATCATATTAGTAAACTAGTTGATCAAACACTATATATCTGTAACTTTTCCTCGAAAATAATGATAGGAGAATGAATTCAGATTAGTCGATACCCCCAACTAAAAAATAAAAAAGAATGTCCTAAGAAGAATTGAGATAACTTTATTTTTTTGTTTTTTCTCTTTAAATTTGAGTGATAGGGTTGGGTAGCTAATAAATGACTAAAGGAGTGGTCAATTAGTGAAGGAAAAGGAGGTCTATTTTTATTTGAAAATATTGAGAATAAATAACTTGTTGTACGCAGACCTTACCTCAATTCTTATGTAGGTAGAGTGATTGTTTCTAATAGAAACTAAGAGATGTTTGGTCTCAACATATCATCCATCGGCACAAATTTAGCATTGGACCCAATACAACATTCTAATTGGGCTAATATTGTAGATGGTGCATTATGGAAGTTTTTGCACATAGGATCATTCAATCAATGCCATTGTTTATATTTTGACCTCATCAAAAAAAGTATTGTAAAAATAGCCTCCACACAAGAAAATTGGAAGCACACTCATGGTGGTTTCCAAGATGACTTACGGTGATTCGTCATAATTTTTAAGCAAAAAATTCGATGATCAACATGATTTCTTACTTGATATTGACCAAAACTTACCTTAAAATCAAGTTATAGAGCAATGGAATGAGAAAAGATGAAAAGAAGATGGAGGAGAAATTCTAGTGGAAGACCTTTTCCAAAAGAAGAGATGCAAATATATAATAAGATTCATATAGCTAAGTGGTCAAAGTAAGGCCGTGTACAATAGACTTTTGTGGTAACCCTTTACCACATCCCACATACACATCCCACATATAACGAGAGTTTAGTGCAACAGAGTGCCATTCTTATATAGCTAACCTCAAAAACTTATTTGAGATTTGACTCATAGTTAAAAAATTATGACAAATAATTCTTTAGAAGCTTCAATATCATCAAAATTTTATGTCAAAATGTGTATAAGTAACAACAGAGGTCTATACATCAGTACCTTGAGTCCTACAACAATGAGACAGAATTCAGTAATTGAGGTACAAGGTTACCTTCTTAACCATTGCATAAGGCAGTTTTAACCTCCAATCTTTCTGTTTACGGCTTAGCGGCCTTCCTTTGGATGTTGGATCTCTATTCTCCTTCACATCCGCCAACTTCCAGATACAGCTTCCTGATTCTGCATCGATTGATTCCATGAAGAATATTCCATTCTTTTCAACCTTTCTAGAGTTCATTTCTTCTGTATAGCTAACTCTCATAGGCCTATCCTTGAAGCGGGATAAGTCGTCTGGTACTTTTATTAGCCGCTCAGCACCAGGAGACGATACCTTAACATCACAGGAAATAGAGAGCGTTTGCTTCAAAAAGTTAGAAATCATTTCTGTCTTTATAACAACAGAAAGAATACAACATTGTTTCTACAGTTACCTCAAGGGCCAGATCCTCAGGAATTTTCCCTAGTGCACCAGCTTCGTCTAACCTTTTCTTGTATTGGCGGCTAAATTCTTCCATTTCATCCATACTTGGACAGCCAAAACTAATGTAAAGAATATGTCACACTACCTCACAGTAAACAGGATATCAAAAGAACGCGCTTACTAGAACCAAATGAAAATTGCTAAAAAGATATGAACTCCAATTTCAGTTCATTAGAGATTGTTTAACTTGACCAGAAATCATGGTTAAAAGAGGAAAAGGAGGACAGAGGAAAAGTCTTGGTAGGCAAATGTTTACATATCTAAGTATAGCTGACTATATACATGACCTATAAATACCTCTAGTTAAGAGGTCTAGTCCAGTTATTCATCCATCACAAGTTATATAATACACATTCAATTTTGGAACATCCAAAATGTTGACTTGCTTTCACAAATAATACTACTATTTTACACTACTCTCACTTATTGGCATCTTTGTTCTTCCATTGGAATTATAATTTTAAAGACCGGTTACAACAAGAGATTTCAGGCACAACATACACTAGATCATTAATGAAAGAGAAAGAGATGTGAAGTTGTTTTTCATGTACACAGGAAGCCAGTGTTGCAATCAACAACTTACTTATTTGGAAGTTTGTCTAATCTGACATAGATGTACCCATGAGGACTAGTTTTAAATGAATAGAGCTCCATGTCATCACCAAATGGTAGCAGCACATCACGAGCAATTAATAATGCCTGCTCACCCCAAGAGCAACTTTGGAAAACTATTCCTCCTCCATCACCTCCATCGCCAATCTGAATGTTTGAACTGCTAAAATCAAATTGAACATATATATATATCCACAAAAAAAAATGTTACTAACACTCTGAAAGTTCATGTACCTCAGGCTCAACTTCCTCTTCTTCTTCCCATAAATCTATTGGTTCTACATCCTCAATCGTTTCATCTTCAAACATAAACACATAGTGTGACTCTTTGACAGAATATAAATTGATGAATTTGATAAAAAAATCACTAAATTTAATTCAATGAGAATGTCAAACATGTAAAGAGAGAACGCTCTTATAATTCTCAGAGTAAATGAACATTTCCAATTCTTTTTCTTCCATCAGGGAGGATCAATAATGTTCCCAATTAACTTCACCACAAGTCAAACCCAATGGACAATCTACCAGTTGGTGGTGGAGGTACTTTACCAATACTGCTAGCCTCAATGCTAGAGCTAGGTGGAGGGAACAGGGTTCAATTTAATCTCCTTCGTCAAAAAATTATACTGGCATAAATAGGGCGAATATTTCAACGTAAAGAAAAATTCTACTGCAATAATGGGGTTCAAAAGTAGCTTTAAGTCACAAGTTCAAATCCTAGCTGTCACATTCTAGTGTTTTTCTTGCATCTCCTAATATAAATATCTGGCTCAACCATTGGCCAACCTCACTCTTCAACATTTTTATTTGTTGCTTCACCAAATAACAATACAAGACTAAGGGTGTGGCCTAGTGGAAGTGTGAGAGAACCATGAGGTCTCAAGTTCAAATCCTAGCCAAAGGCAAAACTATACAAGCACAACTAGCCTTGTTGGTTAGAGTTAACCGTAACCTGTGTGTTGGAGGTAGCAGGTACCGACTGGAATAGTCAAGCTACACAAGTTGGCCCGAACACCACCCGTATTAAAAACATAACAATATAAGCCTAACAAAATTAATGCATTTTTCAAAACCCCTATCATGGAAAGATATTAACTTTCATATGGGTAAGTCAAAACTTAGTTTTCTTGAAAACAAAATGCAAGCACAAGTAAGGCTGACTTGGCATATATATACGAATATATGACATCTTCATCATTGTTTATATAATAGAATAATACACAAGGCTCATCTTAGCTAGCATAGTCGAGATGCCCGCAAGCAGGCTCGGGCACCACTGGTACTAAAGAAAACATAACAACATAAGCCATACAAAATAGATGCATTTTTTCTTCAAAATCCCTACCAAGGAAAGATGTTAGCTTTCATATGGGTAAGTCATAACTTGGTTTTCTTGAAAACAAAATTCAAGCACAACTAAGGCTAGCTTGGCCTCTATATATATTTGTATGCAATAACTTCATCATTGTTTCTACATAACACGGAAGGATCACCCCAGCATAAAAAATGAGCTACCACAATTTAAAGCACTACACAAACAAAACATCAAACACCTAATAAGAGAAATGTGATTCTTGAAAGCAAGGCCATTTTGTAAACCATTTCCATTGAAATAACACGTAAGGCTCAACTAAGCATAAAAAATGAGCTACTACAATTTAAAAGCACCACACAAACAAAACATCAAACACCTACTATGCAATTCAACAGAAACACAAAAACAAAATGAAACAAACAGAGCATACAGTGAAGTGGGTCGTTTCCATTTCTCTCTGGGGTGATTTCTTCAGAAGAATTGATGCTCAAACACCGAAGAGGTAAAACTGAAATGTGATTCTTGAAAAAAGGACCATTTTTTAAACCATTAGGAAGATTGTGTAGAGCTTGTTTTTGTTGTATAATTGTAAGGAAACGATGGTTATGGTGATAGAGAGGTGTAGGGAAAAATGGGTTTCGCAAAAAAAAGTTGAATTTGCTACTAAGCCTACTTATCATCATCTTCTTCGTCTGAGCTGTGGGCTTTGTTATGGCTACCAATTATCTTTCAGTTGCCCTTTTGTCTCCTATTTATGACTTGCCAAATTTTCAAAATATCTATTGTGCATTTTTTTTTTATTTACATGTCTTTTTTAAGAAAAATTACTAAAAAGGATTTTGACTATTAGAAACAAAATTGGATGATATGAGCATGTGAAGAGAAGTATTAGAGAGAGGTGAATTAGACAGGATATGGTATTACCGAAGACATCACTCTAGATAAGGAGTGAAGGTCGCCTATTAGGAATAGAGCGTTGTCTTGCCTTACGATGGTTTAGACTTGTTAAGCACCAACTAGTCATTTGTATCTTGTAGTTTTTGCCATATGTTAGAGTACTCTCATATGTTGTGCATTGTGTTTTAAGTATCACAATATTTTGTTGTTGTTACTGTTTCTCTCTTGCAGACTCCACTACTTTTCTTGCTAATTGATATGATTTATTCATTGTTTTTTTCTTGAGTCAAGGGTCTTTCGTTCATCTTGAAATAGTTGGTTTGGAGGTGAGCTATGTTGCATCAAAGAAGGTTTAAATAGCCTAGTTCGAATTTGCAGAATATATTATAAGAGCTCAAAGAATACACAATATGGATCCAAAACTGGCGGTAAAAAATGTAAGAAAATATGCTAAATTATCCATCATATTATCAGGTAAGTGCAAAACATCCTTGAATTCATTTTCTGCTTGCTACAGAATAATTTGAAGACGAAAAATTGCCACAAAAAATAAAACGAAACAGAAATGTAAAGGAAGCAACATTTATGCATGCTTGTTCTGGAGCTGAAGACAGAATATTACCCTAAAGGTACAGAAGAAAAAGAAATGATCATATAACTAGATTTACATGGCGAAGAAAAACATTACAGATTCAACTATGAAGAATAATTTACAGTCGTAAAATAGTTCTGAGAGTATCACAGAGGTTTTGAATCGTTTGTTGTTCCTGAGATGCTTGCATTTCCTGAAGAGGCATCTCTTCGTAGCACCTACATTCAAAAGTTCGCATTATCAATTCATTTGGACATTAACGAGTTTCGAGAATGATGAAACACAGCCATGTTTTGATAAACCTAAGGGCATGGGACATAGTAGTGAGTCGAATGGAAGGCAAATATTTGAATAAATTCATATTCAAGTATAATGTTATCAACGTACATTTTATGATACGCTAAGGCTTGAGCAAGATTCGTTAGTGTAGGACTCGAGTTTAGTCTTTGGTATACACTTGGAGGAAGGGGAACCTGCAATCAATCAATTAACGGTTATAAAAGGAGAGAAGATTGAAAGAAATAAAGGAAGATTAAAGTTTTCGTAAGGAGGTGGTAGAGAGGACCTCATTTTGTCTGCTGCGGCCTTTCTTTGATTGAGAATCACCGGAGAAGAGTTCCTGCATTGCTTCTACAGCAGTCTTTCCACTATTATCCCTTTGCCAGTCCCCAAGTACATCCTCAGACAAGAGTGCAATCGGTGATATGTCAGTTGCTCTTAGAAATGGAATTGGCACTGTGTTACCAGCTGAGTATATGGACCAAAGCTGATACGCGCACAAATTTGTAGAAGTCAGAATCATACTTGCACCCAGAACAAGCATGAACAA
Organism: Solanum stenotomum; assembly: GCF_019186545.1. Lineage (NCBI taxonomy): Eukaryota > Viridiplantae > Streptophyta > Magnoliopsida > Solanales > Solanaceae > Solanum > Solanum stenotomum. Next base: position 54,260,825 of record NC_064287.1, read on the forward strand.
GGAAAAATGAAATATAGTGACATCCAGAAGCAAGATCTTATAACAAGGTAAAATAGAAATTAACCTCAACAGAAAGGCAGTTTCAGCCCCGTAGTGAAACCGCAATGTAAGACATATGGATGCATATAAATAAATTTCAACCACAGAGCTAGAAATATAGCTAGTGTCTAAAGAAAATCTAGAATAATCTTAAGTGATTTACAGTATTGACAAACCTAACCTCAGAAGTAAGCCCAGCATAACAGAAGCTTGCTTTCTTTATAAATATTATATAGTGACAACCAAAACCGATTGATTGAGAAATTAAGGAGAAATAAGAATAAAGGGCTATGATTAATGTACTCCATGGATAGAGCTCGATAAAGTAAAGAGTGTGTTTTAGATGCAATGTGTTACTTTTTTCAGGAGATATGGCTCAATGAATAATGGAAATGACTAATACTATTGCAAACTACAACTTAAAGAGTGAAACTTCAAAGTTGCAGCTATAAGTTTATCATGTGTCTTCTTCCTTCTCTGCTTAAGTAATAAAGAATTTACCGATGTCATATCAGTTGTGATGAAACTTGTGAACACTAATGTAGGATCAGGATTTTATGTTAGATGCTTTGGGAGAATTACTACGATTACTAATGGTTTAGATAGTTTTTCCATGAAATTAAACTACTACAGTAAGTTGACAATTCGGGTAACATAAGAGTAAAGCACAGAACACATATTCCTTATATTATGGAATAGGGTAGAAAAAGAAAGAGCTCATAAAAGAGGTGAGATGCAGAGTTCATGCTTGAGCACTTATGAGTACCTTGTCCAATGCTCTCCGACTGACAGTTTCACTTGGCAAGGTTCCAGTATTATAGCCGCCGCCACCACTACTAACAGTTGCTTGAGATGTAGTACTCCCCTTAAGGCCCAGATCAGGAGAAGGTAAGGTTCCAGGAGAAGATACTTGCATGCTCTGTCTCTGGGACATACCAACGGGTGAACTGACATCAATATCATTAAGCAACCTGACAAGAAATGTTCAATTTATTTAGGCAACGGACTAACTGCATGGATTACCACTAAAAAGATACTCTCTCTCCGCACATATTTTACATTTCTACTTTACTACTGATCATACTTTGAAGTTAGTGGGGTAAGATCATGGGGACAATCTGATTTATAAACAGTTGGAATGGCATAATCACTTAGAGACCAAGCTAGTTACTCAAGAAATGGGGCTTTATCTAGTAGTATAGGTTAAGAAAGAAGAAGTCATAGACAAGAGAGTCGAGATTCACGGCTCAAAGTAATGCCAAAGATCAAACTGTACATAAAATTCACACTTAATAGAGCACATCACTCTGCTATTTAGTACAAAGATCTTCTCCGGGAGAAGACATGCCAAGCAACAAAGTTTTTAATGCTGATATTATTTGGTAAGGATGAATTACTTTCCTGATTTAAAGGTTTCACCTCCGCACTAAATGATAATCAGATTAAGGAAACAAAATACCAGGGATCATTTGATTTGCCAGCAACGGTGGGGATGGAAGGAATTCCAGTACGCCGGAGAGTAGATGACGCTTCCGCATTTGCTGTTTTATCAATATCAGGTCCATCTCGGACTATCATAGTCCCAAAATCACCTGGTATAACAGATCCAGCAGAATTTATTTTCAGACTAATTACTGTCTCAAATCAACATTCATCGTTCAGGACAAACTAGCATATTATAGTCTTATTTTCAGTAATAGAGTTCAATATTTTCACCAATATTACAGAGTAAGCTCTACAAAAAAAATACAGGGTTTGCCTGTCACCACGTTCCACTGAGATCATTGATCTGCAAATGATGTATGAATCTTTCCAAGTAACTCCCGATTGCCTGAATTAAGATGACTCCCTCGACTAGCATAGAGATGAGATACTCTAACAGTTTGCTACACTAGAGTTACGCAGGGGCAAAGCCAGGATTTTTACTAAAGGGAGTCCAAATATAAAGAAGTAAACACACAAAGAAGCCACGGGGATTCAACATATCATGCATATATATATATATATTTTAAAACAATACCTATCTACACAATGTAATTTTCCAACAAAGGAGTGTCAAGTGCCCTAGGATAAGGGTGGCTCTACCACCGGAATTGAGTAGAGAGATATGTAAGAATTAAAGATTGAAAATACAAAAGATGTAGTTTAAAGATATCATGCCAAGACAATGTAGCAACATACTCCCTCCATCTTGGAACATATACTTTGACCATTGCAGATATTAAGAGTACAACATTCAAACTACTTTGGTAGAGATACTTTTAAAAGAAGTTTGAAATGGGAGACAGCAGAGAAGCTGAAAAAATGTCACCTTAATTTATTTATTTTTGAAATTGGTAACTGTAATTGTCACCTCAAATTTGAAATGATGTAAACCAACATTTAATAGTATTAGTGTAGATAGTTGAAGGAAAGAAAATTCCATTTAAGGAACTAAGTCAAGTCTTTTGGGACGAGCCAAAGATATCGTGTATTTCAAGATGGCATCAGTAGTTATATTATTGGTTGAATATTCGGCCTTAAAACTTCTCCAATTGGAAGGAAGTTAAGTAATTGAGGAGGGTCTCAAAACAGAGTGTGAGGGTAATTTGGAGGTGAGCCACAAGGTGAAGGTAACATGGCACTGAGAAAAATGTAACAGCTTTCATATTGATTATACAAGACAGCAATCTAAAAGTCAAACTTAGCAATAACATATAGTTAAAAAATGAGATGTCTGATAAAATATAAAATTGGTCTTGCATTTTATGTTTGGGCAAACAACAACATCAGAACTAGAAATAAATCAATTTTAACTTGGCGATGAGAACCAATAATGAGATATGTACTATTGTTGATATATACTTCTCCAAATTGTCCATAAAATGAGATAATTGAACATCCATAATATATTCAGATACAACTCGTTATCAATTGTACCATTGCTTCCTCTCTCACAACAAACTGAAGCTCCTACAGAATCTCAGTCAAATATATAATGCAAGATGAAACTGAAGATTACCTTCTCCCACAGGCTCCAAGCTTGTAGAAGGGGCATCATCATTTTTCAGCTTAGAGGGAACAGTATCGCCAAATTCATCATTCACTTTTGGACCTCCAATTACCTGATGTTGCAGCACAAGGCTTTGAGAAACAGAATCTCACTTTCTCGGGGGTGGGGGTTCAGAGAGGAAATGCCAAACAAAGTTCATTATGAGGGATGTAAATTAATCAGGCATACCTCGGGAGTCTCGGAAACAATATTTTGTGCTTCCAAGGCCATTGATGCCCTAATTTGTTTGGCCTTCTCAATCTTCGGCATCATTACAGAAGCTCCTGCTTTGAATTTTTCGATGAATTTGTGCTTTGCAAGGTAAATGGAAGAAAACTTAGTATATGCCAAAGACCACACAGCTCTGGAGGTAAACAAATAAAACAATTCGCCAAGTGACAGCAGACTTATACAATACCTTTAGCATCTCGGAGGCAGTTGGACGAAGTCGGGTATCTTTTGTAAGGCACTTGGCAACAAAATCATGGAATACAAGAGACCTGAAATAATACCCATTTCCAAATTCCTCAACAGATAACCAAATGATTCTCTCCAAAGAGAGGACCAGAAGGATGACATCTAGAATCTTGTCCATGATTTTACTATACTGACAAAGGATTCATAAATTTGGACAAAACAGTGATGTATGTTGATTGATTGATATATGAAACAAATTACTCTTAAGACTATTACAACTGATAGTAATTAAGGAGTTTTAAGAGGAATTCTTGCTCAAAAGGAGAGTCGATACAAACCAAAAAACAGTTGATTAAAGACAACCATATAGTATAGAGAGCAAACCATTTCTCTTTATCCTCAAGCATTGGAGCTGGTTCAATGGAGATCATAAATAGCACCTATCAAAAGTTACAGATATAGGTCAACTTTGATCGTCATGTCAATTTGTTGTGGAAGTGAAATCTATCAAAATGAGATAAACATGCAATGCATGTCCCTGTTAATTAGTTAAGTAAGGGCTAACCCTCATTGGATGCACTGTTGCCCTAGGAGGAAGACCCTGAAAAAAGGAAATAAGAAAAAAGTTCAGTTCCAGCAGTATCGGTGTATCGCAACAATGGCAGAAAAGTGAAGTGGGTTGAGAACCATGAGGTCTCAGGTTCAATTCCTAGTGAACCTAGGCAAAAATACATCTAGTCTCGATTTGAACTAGAGCTGCACCAGTAGAGGTACATCCAGTTCAGCTCCAGCAGTATGGCAACAATACATCTAGTCTTGGATGCAATTACAAACACAAAAAGAGTATCAAAGAGAAACACAGTTCATAGATTCAACAAGACATACCTCTGCCATTTCAATAGCAGACACTCCGAGAGCCCATACATCTACCTGGAAAATATCAGAAAAATGAAAAGAATGAGTTCCTCACAACGCCAGCATACTTTACACAAGTTATTAGGATTAGATTAACTACATTAAGCACCAGCTTGAAAAGATGGAAATCAAAGCAGATGCGATACCTTCCCATCATAACGACTTTCTTGAATAACTTCTGGTGCCATCCAATGGGGAGTGCCGATAAACTGAAAATATTTGTACCAACATCAGGAATTTGAACAGATAAACCAAGTCAGAAACTACTTGGCATGTTGAATACAACCAAACTGAGAGAAATGTGATCCCAACGCAGCCAGAAAAATAGAGAGCAAGCTGGCTGGATTGAAAACAGAGGGAAAACACTCAAATATCTGATAAATCTTAGAGTCTACACTCATGGAATAGAAATAGAAGTCTACTGACCCATTTTTCAGTAATAACTTTGAATTGGGCAACTATGAGAATATCAAAGAAATAGATAGACACTTAAATTTTTGAGCTCCTAGGAAGTACAACAAGATGTACACTTACACAGCAGTTCCTTAGGCCGCTTTCGTGAATAAAATACCTTCCTTATCGAGAAAGATAAGGCATTACCATATCTCTGTGTATTTAACAACCTAGTCTAGTTGAATATAGTTTATCGTTGTACTTTTGACCCTTTGGAAATCTCATCAATGTTTAAACCAGAGAAAAGTGCCATACAGAAGGTATTAGTGAGTGATGGCAAGCCAAAACATAAAAGCAGAAAAGGAATAATACACAATGGATTCTTTAAAATTAATGGAGGACGCGGAACATCAATTAGCCATCTGTAAAGCAACAGTTTCTTGTTTCTATTTTTGTTTTTCTGAGTTTAAATAATTGCAAGAAGCACCTAAACACTGCCAATAGATTGAGGCTAATGGCATAATACATACCGTGTTACGTTTGGACATGGTTCTAGTCAGCTGTGCAGCAACACCAAAATCACCTGCTCATTTAATGAGAAATTATTCCAGCTTTCCAGATTATGTAAAATCCAAAAACCTCTTCTTCTTTTTTTCAGAAGTAAAAAAAAATTAAAAAAAATTGGAAGATTGCTGTCCGTCTCGATTCGTCCTCAAAAAAAGGGTTTATGGATTTTTTTTGGATTTTACACAACCCAAAAACCTTTTCCTTCAAAACTAGCGAACAAGATTCTGACAGAGGTGTTCTAATATGTGGCTTTATGCAAAGAGCATAATTTGGATGGAAACATGATGCCTAGTCTAAAGTTGTAACATCTAATTAGTTGAAGTTCTTTAAGTATATAAACATTTTTTCCATTCAATTTTCTGAAACACCAAACAAGAAACTAACCACACTTTCAAGATCTGGTATAATTAATAACTAATATAAAACAATTCAAAATTGATACTAAAGACAAAGAATTAAAGAGATAAAGAACACTCACCTAACTTAACCTCTCCTTGATCAGTCAGTAAGATATTGCCACCTTTAATATCTCTGTGTACTTTAAAAATAGAGTGCAGATAGGAGAGGCCCTACATCACATCTAACATTACTTCAGATGCAAATACAAAGAGCTGAAAAGCTTTTTCAAAGAGAGCCATTTAGTAAGTAGACAATTCCACAGAAATAGAAAAGACGTGTTCAAAATGATTCAATATGGGAAGCAGCATCTCGTCTCTGCGCCATATTTTTGAGATAGTAACAGTTGTGTGTATTTAAGCAAAACACCACATAGGTTGTGCTGAAACCTTGTTTCAGGCCCCATGGACATCGTCTCTTTGGTGCTTTTGCTTTGAGAAACACCAAAACAGAGGCGACCTTAGAACTAGAATATTGCTTCCATGGCAGCACCAAACTCTAAACGTGCAATGCAACAATATAGGGTCACCCAAAATTGTTTCGCTTCCAAGAAATTGATTACCATGGGGTGGCATATGCAAACAAAAGGAAGAAATCATTTTCTGACTATGTTTTATCAATATTTTAAGGCAATGTTTTGCCCACGCAATTAGGCATTTAGGCTAAACTTGGAAAGGTAATATCTTCTTTTTTTAAAATTAAAAGGCAATATCTTCTTTTTTAAAATTAAAAGGTAATATCTTTAAAGAAGAGCTTTTATCTCCACTACAAAGGTACAGGAAGGTCTGAAAGAAAGTCGCAGTCTTGTAGAGTCATGGGTTACGAGTTACAAATGTAGGAGGAGCATAGAACAAGCCTAAGGACCATATGGTTAAACATAGTGTTATTATGCTTTTAAACTTGAGTGTTTTCAAAGCTTTAACTGTGTTTTAGTTGGGAGCTAAATTGAAAGAACCCAGGAGAAGCAAAATATAATGAAAAGGAGCATTAATATTGGTAGCAAAGGTAAGAGAAATTGAGTGGAGGATTCTATAAACCATCTAAGGTAGCTTTTGTGAACCCTCTAAATTTGAATAGAATGACGGAGAACAGAATTCCTAGACAAAAGGTCAAGACGTCAAGTGCATGACCTTGTATCAAAAGTATCATACAAGCATACTCTAAAACAATGTTTGATATCAAGCATACCTTCAATGCCTCTCGACAAATAAATGCTATTTGATACTCCTCTAAAGCCTCATCTGTGACATTCATTAAGTCAGCAACACTTCCACCCCCACAATACTCCATTACTATCTGCCAAAAAATTATTTTTCCTCATATATTAAATAAACTGAAAAATTCTAGAATAGGTTGCAGACATTATGAAAGGGAAGAAACGGAAACGGAAACGGAAACATAAACACTTGAACAAATCAGTCAGAGCATGATTTAATATTTGAAGTCCAAAGAAATGATGACCCTTCATACCCAAAGGTACTCTTCTCCTTGGTAGCTCCCAAGATAGCGAACAACATTTGGATGACTGCACTGCTGCAACATCTCAATTTCACCTCGAATTTCTTCATAGCCTTCCTCCTAAAAGGAAGCAATATATCTATAAATATACAAAGAGACAAACTGAACCATTTCTGAAGTCGAGAGCACAGAGAAAGCATACCCCTTCAGATAATGATATGACTTTGATGGCAACCATTTCTGAAGTCCTCAAGTCTCTAGCTTTATAAACAGCCCCATATGAACCCTTCCCTGTGTTTATCAAAGTTTTCCACTTTCAGCCACTTCAGTCAATAACACTTTGGTTGGATAACACAAAAAAAGGACAAATGCACCACCAATGTTTTCTCAGTCACACAGATTAGCACCAACATCCAATTCTTCTAATATTACAGTCAATATTGCACTTTGTATAACAGAACCAATGTCATACTCATTCAGAAGATAAGACAAAATTGCTTCACATGAGATTCACCATTCACAATTGTAGGAATTTTTGAAGGATTCTGATCAAAATCAAAAGTATCTCAAAACAAGTCGACACTGTGCAATACTTTAACCTCTCTTAATAAAGAAAATGTTTCATCAAGCACAAAACCACAAAGCTCTGCTCAATAATGTGATTTGACAAAAGAATATATAGCTACATAAATACTCATTATTCTCCATGAGTCAAATAATAGTAACTACTACATCTACGCCTCAGTACCAAACAATGGTCACAGGCTCACAGCTATATGAATTAATAGTATCCTTTCTGCTCTACTCGAACCTGTATTCAATGCTCAATAATATCTCTTTTAAGACAATGGTCTATGCCAAATCCAACAGCAGACCAACTCCTATGCTGGAAGATAAAGGGATTCCCCAAGCACCTGAACCGGAGGAAAGCTTGGAACTCCATACTTGCTGCAAAATGGTGGATTATTTGAAAGAGAGAAACAGAAGATGTTTTGATGGATAAAGGAATTTGATAAAAATTATATCTTTGGTACTTTTGGTTTCTTTCTGGTGTAAGCTAAATATAGTTGAAGATGCAGACACCATGTTACAGTCCATAGAATCTTTTGTGTAGATAGCCTGGATTTACTTTTTTCCTTTTTGGCTCCTTTTGGATTTACCTACAGCACTTTCTTAGTGCTTGTTTTGACAACAATAAAACTTACCCCTTCTAAAAAGAAATTCTTTTAGGACTAATTGAGGTTCACAGATAGCAAGTTGCATTAACTATATCTAGTGATTGGTTAAAGCATAACAAGAACAGATAATTTTCACTATTGAAATCATCTCAAAGCACATAAAGATGGAAACCAAACTTTACCTAGCTCGTGGAGCAATTCATACTTAGTACAAGGATCTTCCCTAGTCACACTGTCCGGTATTGAACTCGACGACACCTTACTGCCCTGTGGCCTCAATGTACCACCACCACCTTCCTCATCAGAGGGCGCTCTACTGCTACGATTCCTCTGCCTCCCAATTCCAATGTCCCCTGCTGCCTGCATACTAGCCACTGCTCTGCTCATAGTTGATCCAACACCTTCATTGCTTCCACTTCTAACAGTTCTCCTCACCATCGTCCCCGAATCAAACTCATTATCCTTCACTACAAACGTCGAAAACCTACCTTCCTCATCCTCCTCATCCTCATCCTCATCCTCATCTTCCTCATATCTCCTTCTCACAGGGCTTTTCTCATCCCGATCCCAATACGACATATAACGAGCAGTCTGCTGCTGTGGTTGTTTAGGAGTGGTGAATTTCGAACTTCGATCGGTTTTCACAATCATCGTGCCGGAGATTGATGCCGTATCATCGTCAGAAACTGAATCTATAGCTCCACCTCCTCCGCCGAAGTCCTTAGGTAGACGTTTGAGTAAAGGAGGAAGTGATTCGTCGTCGTTTAAGTCATCTACAACGTCGTCATCGTCATCGTCTTTGCAAACCATAGTAGCATAGAGGTCTGAATTGTCTTTCTCATCGGTTTTCCGGTCGTTGTCGTGGATGACGAAGGTGGAGTAAATATCGGATTGCTTCGCCGGCGGCGGCGGCTTCCGGGATCGCCACGACGACGGACGAAATTCCATTTCTGACCTCAGACTGTGAAGTGGCTGACGAGCTGTGTAAGATGGAAGTTGTACTATTAATTATTTTCTTTTAAATTTTATTATCCTTAGATAAGTGAGCTATAAATATAATTTTACAAAAATTGACTAGTCAATAATAATAATAATTAGTTATTATTCAATATAATCTTTTCACGAAATAACAATCTCTTTACTCGAAATGTAATTGTTATAATTGAAATTAGAAATTATAATCTCAAATCACATATTCAAACCTTGATTTGAAATTATGATTTCATTTGCTGATTTGTTTCTCTAATCCCTTTTTTTATCTGGTGTTCAACATTTATATTATTTCCGTGCAAGTTAGTATTGGGTAATATCAACATCTTACCTATGGTAAGGTCCACAAGGGGCTGTATAGCTCGGATTTGAATCATGATCGAACATGATGCTTGATTTAGTTAAGAAATAAAGCTATGTCTTTGCTATCAGTTATAATTTTTGACATGATGGTAAACGTTTGATCTAACGGTTAATAAAATTATGTAGTTTGGCAATGAGAAGCAATAATGAGATATGTACTAATGTTTGATATATTCTTCTCCAAATTGTCCATAAAGATGAGATAATTGAACATGTTGAGATACAACTCATTATCAATTGTATCTTTGCTTCCTACAGAATCTCAATCAAATATATAATGCAAGATGAAACTGAAGGTCATCTTCTCCCACAGGCTCCACCAAGCATCATCATTTTTGGGCTTAGAGGGAACTGAATCATCGTTTTCGTTCACCTTTGGACCTCCCATTACCTGAAGTTGCAGCACAAGGCTTCAAGAAACAGAATCCCACTTTCTTGCGCTTCCCTAATTTGCTTGGCCTTGTCAATCTTTGGCATCATTACAGAAGCTCCATCTTTGAATTTTTCGATGAATTCGTGGTTTTCAAGGTAAATGGAAGAAAAATTAGTATACTCCACATAGCTTTGCCAAGTGATAGTAAACTTATACAATACCTTTAGCATCTCTGAGGTATTTTGATTGATTGATATACAAAACAAGTTGCTCTAAAACTGATAGGAATTGAGGAGTTTTAATAGGAATTCTTGCTCAAAAGGAGAGTGGATACAAACCAAAAAACAGTTGACTGAGAGCAAACAAGTCATAACGACTTGCTTGAATAACTTCTGGTGCCATCCAATGGGGAGTGCCAATAAACTAAATATAAATGAACCAACATCAGGAACTTTAACAGATAAAACAAGTCAGAAACTACTTGGCATGCATGTTGAATATAACCAATCTGAGTAAAATGCGAACCCAACGCAGCCAGACAAATAGAGAGCAAGCTGGCTGGATTGAAACAGCGGAAAACCTTCAAATACCTGATAAAATCTTAGAGTCTACACTCATTGTTAAAATAAGTATGTAATACGAATAAAAAGTCAATAGAATTTATTTATTGTACTTAATTGCTAGTTGATGACACATTAGAACAAGTCAATCCTTTTGACTATACAATGCGTTTGTGCTGGTATGATCGAGATCTCTTCATCCTTAATTAAAAGTATTGAATTCGCTAGAATAATCTTGTTGAGGGCGTCTTCCCCAGAAATGAGTGCGCATCAAAATTTAGTTAGCGATACTCGATAGCGAAGACTAGGTGAAAAAAAAAAAGAAGTCAATCCATTAGTACTTGCTAAATCTTGACTAGTACTCCTATAAACAGAGTTGCTTCTGTAACATGTTCTTCCATACCACAAAGCAATTCTAAGATTTCTCAATCATTTGATTCCAAGCACAATATCTGTTAGTAACATTTTTCTCCCTAAACTTTATTATACATTTTTTCTACTACAATATATTGAGCATCACTCTACAAGAAGTTAGCAATTTTGCATTTTAAAAAATTCAAGACTCTGTCGCTCTGTTGATTGTGCACACAATTTGTGACTCAAGTATGACCACAACTACTTCAGAAGAAATTGTGGGATTTGAGGATGAGACAACAGAGGTGATGCATCAACTTGTATGGGGTACGAAACATTTGGATGTAGTCGCGCTGTTGGAATGCCTGGAATAGGCAAGACAACTATGGCAAAGAGATTGTATACTCATAATGATATTACAAGTCGTTTTGAAGTATGCTCATGAAGTACTATTTCTCAAGTATATAATAAGAGAAAGACAAAGCTTGAATTATATTCAATTCTTGATTAATTTAAGATACTTGTCCATGAAGGGGAATTTTGAGGAAGATCCATCATGGTTAGCCAACCTCAACTACTTAAAAACATTGATACTCAGAGAATCGCGCAGATTAGATCTATCTTATGCAATATGGGGGTATGGTGAGCTTAAAACATTTGGAAGCTAGTGATTGGTAAATTATATGTACTGTGAGTGTTATGACTGGTAAACATTTAGAGTACTCTTTGAATAAACTCGAATCACTTAAATTTAAGGTCTATTTTCTAAAACATGGTGCAAAGCGACTTGAGATCAACTTTCCTAGGAACCTCAAGAAGTTGACCTTGTCATCATTTCGATTACAACTATAGGAAGATTAGAAAACTTGGAGGTGCTCAAGTTGAAGAAATGAAGCTAAGTTAGATGTTGTACTCTCCCAATTTACTAACTTTGGTATCTCAATTTGCAAGTCTTAATATTCTTTTGCTAAAATAATAGTGAATGTCGGTTGGAAATAAACTCTTCATCTTTGATCAAGTTTCAATCATTAAAATCCTTAATAAAGTTTTAATATCATTAATATATGTAATTTTCACCCTTTCTATCCGCAATTACCAACGATATATCATCACTTATCATCTCTGTCATCACAATCACCATCACTATTATCAACTATCATTATAATCGTCAACCACCAATCACCTCTATCGTCACAACTAGTACTGCTACTAATAATCACTACTATACTTACCACCTCCATCATTATAATTATGTCCAATGCCGCCGCCTAAGTCATCACTGCCACGTCCACCATCAGGCACTACGACTACTACCAACCACCTCCACCATTACAATTAGCACTGCCGTCAACTATCACAGACACATTTTCAACCACCACATATTCTTCAATCATCACAGTAAACACCACCAACTACTAACAACAATCAACTTAACCATCACAATCATCTCTATCAACCGCCATCATTACACCAACTATCTCCACCATTACAACTATCCCCACTAGTCATCACTATTACTAGTCTACAACACCAACTATTACTATCACCATTACTACAAATCATCTCCGCCATCACTGATGAATATAAATATTTTAAAAATCAAATAACCAACTTTGGTATTTCAATTTGCAATTGTTAATTTACGCTTGCTAAAGTAATAGTATTGTAAGTAAAAAAGAGTTAATGATCAAATACACCATCTTTCTTTTTCACATTTTAACTATCAATTGTTCTTTTTTTTTTTTATGAACTATCATTATTTATGTATTAAAACACACTTCAACTATCTTGTGACTAGTAGGAATTCTTTTAAAGCTCATTTTGTAACATCAACACACTATAAAACTTGAATTATTTGGTTGCTTGTAATTATTTTTTTTCCAAAGTCTAATTTCCAAAAAGGAGCTATGAAGTTGGTAGTTGATATTCCAAAACAAGTTGAAATTTCATTTTCAAAGGAATGTATTTGTGATAAAAATAACAGTCAATTGGACTTATTTATTGTTCTTGTATGTAATTGATGACATGCTAGAACAAAGTCAATCCTTTTTTAGAGGAAATTTACAAGAAGTGCATAGAAGTAAAAGTTGGAATAAATCTAAGACTTTATAATTCATTATCCCTTTGCAATATTTTATTTTCCCTTTCCTTTTCTTTGCTGTTACGTATTAGTATTATTATTCTTCCACTTGTGTCCTAGTTTAAATAATAATGAAGGGTTGTATTTGAATGATTCAAATCTTAGGTATTTTTATATTTTGTGGATAATTTTTATCCATCATTTTATATATAATCATTAGCTATCGTTAATAACCATCTCTGTCATCATAGTTACTACCATTATTACCATCATCAATCACATCTATCATCGCAATTATCATTGACAACTTTTATTGCTGCCAACTCTAATATCAATCGTTACCGCACCTACTATCTTCGTCATTATATAATTATTTGTCCACTTTGACACCACCACCATACAATGTTGTCATTGTCACATCCGTCATCACTATCATCCACTACCACAACTACAACCAATCTCTATTACCAGTCATTTCCACCACCAACTACTAACATCAATCAACTTGACCATCACAACCACCACTATATCAGTCATCATTACTCTAATCACCGTAACATCAACTACATCTTAAAACAACATCCAATCATTCAAACGCGCATTCAAATTCAGATCTCTTAATTTTAATAAAAACAAACAATGCCACAAATTTATTTTAACCCCTTTTGTTGACCATCTACATTGTTTATAGTAATTGATCTTATACCATTGATTGTGATTAAACAAATCTATATTCAACTACGTACTACTAAAAAAAATTTAATCAACAAAGTTATAACACGCTATTAATGTCAAAATAAAAAATTAATTTACATGTACCTACTATAACTTTTTAATAAAAAGCATTCCTAAAATATAATCACCGGCCACAATATAAGTACATCCTTAAAATAAGTATGTAATACGAATATTTTTGTGAACAGAAAGCAACCTCAATATTTTTTTCAAAAAAAGAAGAAGCAAGTTTCATCTTTTAGCTAACCACACGTTTTCTAAATATTTGTTACATATCAATATTAAAATCTGTTATATTATTTTAATAAATATAATATTTAAATAGAAGCATCTTTTTTGGTTGTTACGTCGTTAATAATCTAAAGAATAAATCTTATATATTCTATAAACTGTAAAGCAAAGTAGAGTACACGGATAAACTTAATATAAGAAATAAAATATAATTAAGTAATAAATAAATTCAAAATAAGAAAAAAAGAAAAGAGGAGAGTAATAATATGATCATACTAAATCAATAGTTACATAAAAGTATAAGATATTTTAGGTGAACGTTTGACCATGTTTTATTGGGAAATTGTAAAAGTACTTTTTATTTTCAAAGTGAAATACTATGTGAAAATAGAAGTTGTGTTCAGTCAAAATACTAATGAGAGAAATATTAAAAAATACCCCTAAACTCGATATAAATAGGAGTGTTTTTAACATATCTTTCGCCTTTTTATTAAGAGTCATGTACCCCTACAAAATTTTGAGACCACTAGCTATGTTATATGACAACTCGAAGGTGTATCTAAATGTAGTCAAGTAGATGAGTGTTTTTAAGACCGTCAATAGTTCAGGAACACAAACAATTCACGCCAAGTTTATGGTGTTTTCAATACTTCTCTCAACACAAATTAAAGTTATTTTAGACTTTTTATGAGTGATTTAGAGTGAAAAAAATGAAAACACATTTTTATTTGTTTTTTAAATTGTTGAAAATTGCATTTACGTTTCTGACTTTTATTTCTTAATGACTCGAACTCATGAATTTAAACCTTTTTATCTCCCTTCAAGCTTTTACCTTTTTGACTTTTATTTCTTAATGACTCGAACTCACAATTGTAAATCTTATTATTTTAATAAAAATACTTATCATCCGAGCAATTTCGTGTAGTCACAAAATAACTCCATACTACACTATCAAAATAAATACTCGGTTTTGTACTACTATATATATAATATGAATAATTATAAGGTAACAATCATTCAAACAAAGCCATTAGAAATCTAATGGCACTTGCTTAAAACATCATCTTCTTTGTTAGCCTCACTTTCCGTTTTCATTCACCGGCAACACCGCCGTCCACCGCCGTGTTTCATCCTTCCTCACTTTCCATTTTAAACATCCTTCAGGGTTCAGCTCACTAAAAGCTCATTTTTTTTGCTATAATTTTCACATCTGAATTCTGTTTCAACCGATTATCATCTGTTTGAGCAAAGTTAGCTTTTCCTTGAAAAGACTGAGATATATGGCTACTGTTAACGAAATTGCATCTCTTACCTATCTGGGATTAAGTAAAGTTGTTTTTCCTAAACGGTGTGGTTTGGGTAACCCTCAAACTTGGCTGAAATGGAGGAGTAGCTGGGTTTTGGGTGGGGTGGGTTGTAGTAGTCGAAGCCCTAGTTTTGTTAATCCAAGGAGGAATGGGTTTAAGTTGTTTAATTCGGTTGAATTGGGTAGTTTTGTGACGAGTGATGATGAGGAGAAGAATGAGATGAGTGATTGTTTTTTCGAGGCGATTGAGGAACTAGAAAGAATGACGAGAGAGCCATCAGATGTACTTGAGGAAATGAATGAGAGGTTATCTGATAGAGAATTGCAGTTGGTGTTAGTGTATTTTGCGCAGGAAGGGAGGGATTCGTGGTGTGCGTTGGAGGTGTTTGAGTGGTTAAGGAAAGAGAATAGAGTCGATAAGGAGACGATGGAGCTTATGGTTTCGATAATGTGTGGATGGGTGCAGAAGTTGATTGGGTCTAAGAGTGAAGCAGGAGATGTAGTGGACTTGTTGGTTGATATGGACTGTGTAGGATTGAACCCGAGTTTTAGTATGGTTGAAAAGGTTATATCTTTGTATTGGGACGCGGGTGAGAGGGAGGGAGCTGTGTCGTTCGTGAAGGAGGTGTTGAGGAGGCAGATTGCTTACTCAGATGGTAATGTAGATGGGCATAAGGCTGGTCCTGCTGGTTATCTTGCTTGGAAGATGATGGTAATCTTTATATACTCATTGAATTTTATGCTATGTACTCCTTCCGTTTCAATTTGTTTGTCGTTTTGACTTAACACATAGTTTAAGAAAGTAAATATTGAATCTTGTGGTCTTAAACTAAAGATAGGTAGAATTTGGTTACCTTGCCTGGAAAATGATGGTAATCCTTGTATACTCGTCGAGTTTTGCCTGGAAAATGATGGTAATCCTTGTATACTCGTGGAGTTTAACGCTTAGTACTCCACTTGTTAGCTGTAAATATTTGGTGTATTTCTCCCATTAAAAAGGTGATGTCACCGAGTATTGTTTTCTCTCCCCAGCTTTGAGTAATATGGTATTGGATTGAAGCAAATACCCCCCCCCCCCCCCACCCCACAGTGATGTTAGGACAATTGTGTATGTATTCTATTTTCCCATCCTTATTGTGAGAAACATGTGTGCCTCATTGTGCCACTTGAATATGATTACTTGTAGAATGTTTATAGATGGTTTGTTGGCGAAATATTTAGTCGGTCTGGTTGGATAGGTTGTGGCAACCAAATTCACAAACTATGATTGCCAAATAAAGTTAGACAATTAACCTTGATAAGGAAACTCTTTGCTATGGCATCTAGGATCACTTCACCATGAATTTATCGCTGCAAACTCTCTCTGTCCTCCGGTTAAACTGCTCTGTACTTTGGTTTTGAGAAAGTGATATGGTCCAATGTTTTGTTATATAGTAGAAAGAAAGGGGGTGAATACCAAGTAGAGAGGAAAAAGGTCTGGTAGTAACTTCTTCATGTTTTATATAACCTTATCAAAAAAATGTAGTTGTATGTATGTAATTTTCCTGCTTCTAGGATTTGGTTTGCAAAATTATATCCATGTCTCAAAGCTTTATGTTTCTGTCAGGAGGTGGGTAATTACAAGGATGCGGTCAAACTAGTTATTGACATTCGAGATTCTGGGTTAAAGCCAGAGTTATACAGCTATTTAATTGCAATGACAGCTGTGGTAAAAGAGCTGAATGAATTTGGGAAAGCTCTACGCAAATTAAAAGGTTTTGCCAGAACTGGTCTTGTTGCTGAGCTTGATTTAGAAAATCTTAGGCTCATTGAAGAATATCAAGCAGATCTATTGGCTGAGGGTGTACAAATGTCTGATTGGTTGATTCAAGAGGGTGGCCCTTCTCTTTTTGGGGTGGTTCATGAGAGGCTTCTTGCAATGTATGTCTGTGCTGGCCGCGGAATAGAAGCTGAGAGACATTTGTGGCAAATGAAGTTGTCTGGCAAGGAAGTCACCGGAGATCTTCAAGACATTGTCTTAGCAATATGTGCTTCCCAAAAGGAGCTAGGCCCCATCTCAAGGCTGCTTACCGGGATGGAGGCTTCAAGCTCGTTACAGAAAAAGAAAACATTGTCATGGCTGTTAAGAGGTTACATTAAAGGCGGACACTTAGAGAATGCTGCAGAAACAGTAATTAAGATGCTTGACTTGGGTTTGTATCCAGATTTTCTGGACAGAGCAGCTGTGCTGCAGAGACTAAGACGACGAATTCAACAATCTGGAAGCTTGGAAACATACCTTAACCTTTGCAAACACCTTTCAGATGCGAGTTTGATTGGTCCATGTCTTGTATATCTGTATATAAAGAAATATAGACTATGGATAATAAGGACTCTTTGAGCAACTTGGAGAAGCCCCCTCCTGTTCTGAAGCTATAGAAGACGGTGCTCTCGTCTGTTGCAGGCTTTGATGTGTATAATATGTATAGTTTTAGATGATTCGAGAAACATACAGTGAGCGAGAGAGAGAGAGAGGGCAAGATGTTGGCTGCTGGTCTAATTTAGATGTCCAGAATTGCAACATTAAGCATCTTGTTCTCAAGTTCGAGTTCGAGTTTGTATATATTAATGTAGATGTAAAACAACATGAGGTAGGGGTAGTGTCTGCGTACATTCTACCTTTTCTGGACTCCACTTGTGGATTAAACTGGTTTATTGTTGTTGTAAAAGTACGCAATTACTTCCCATGTCACATTAAAATGAATAATAAACTATGCCCTTGTATCTATTATTGGAGACTATTACTGCCACTATTCTGAATATATGTATGTAACTGTTGTTTGTTTGGGAGCTTATAGATGAAGTGTCTACTGTTTATGTAATAGACGCTTGAGAACATGTGCAAATCTTAATTGGTTCAGAAACAACATGTCTATTTTTATAATGAATGATGCTTGAAATCATAATTTGTTAATATACGACATAGATGTGAATGATTTTACATAATTACTCAAAGAAAGGTACTTTCGTAATGAATAATTCTCGAAATCATAATTTGTTAATATACCACATAGGTTTGAATTGACTGCCGAAACACCAAACATATCCAAACTTCTAACAAAAAATATTTATTGGACATTAATAAAAAGGGTGCAAAACAGAAACCAAACAAAACAAGAACGTTATTTCAGCTTTGCTCTTTTTCTCTGTATCTCTTCGTTGAACTAATCGGTATGAACTCTTAATTATGGTGATTTTTGCTTTCTTTTTAACAACCCCTTAATGTATAGCAACCAATCAATGGATTATAACCTTTAATTAATCTTGATTCCTTGTAAGATTCGCAATTTCATTTTTGCCTACTAATTGCTTGTGAAATTGCCTCAACCAATTTATTTATCATTTGACGAATCATGTTGATAGATGTTGGTGGGTTTTGAAGTTTATGTAATTGGTTTGAGGAAAGTATGGATTTTGATTTCAAATTTTTGTTTCCTGATTCAGTTTTTTGTTTTTGTTTTTCAGAATTGGGTTGTCATGATACGATGTAGTCGTTTTCGGTTGAAAGGGTGGCAGCAGGCTGCTGTTGCAGTTGGTTCTGCAGTTGGTGCATTGTTAGATCCTCGAAGAGCAGATCTTATTGCTGCTTTGGGTGAGACGACGGGGAAACCAGCTTTTGATAGGGTTCTTGAAAGGATGAAGAAGAGTCCTGAAGGCAGAGTAAGGCCTTTTACTTGATTTGCTCTTCATTTATATATTTGATTTGCTAGTCCCATCACATTGGCTGATTAGTCTTTAAGAAATAATCCTATAATATTTTGTGAAAAAGGTTCTTTGCAGTGCAATTAGAAGGGGTTTGTGATTACTTCGTTTGGTTCAAACGTCCATGGGCTACTGCATCGAATCTAAATATGCAAACTGTTTAACTACAAAGTGGATGTCACTTGCAGTTATTTTTATTCTTGTATTAGAACGAAGGACACTTCCTTTGATACTTGTTAGAATGTTTTAATCTAACCTACATTAGATTGACCCTCCATTTGTGTTTATGTACCTCAAACTTATGAAGAGGGTATAGGCACTGAATGTTGATCCTTCGAATATTTTATAGCAACTTAAAATTGAAATGCACCTTTACTATGTGGGCTGTGGCTATGGTCACTTGTGAACTTTTGTGACGACTGAAGTTATTGTGAACTCACAATAACTTTTGAGGATCTTTCACTTCCTCCTAACTCTATACTTGTAGCAACATATGAATTGCCAGTATTCGATCAAATAGAACAAACTAGTTTCTGATACAAGGAAATAGTTTATTCATACTCCTACCCTTAGCAAGCAGCCCATTGAATCCAAATTCCCAGTATTATGAGAAGAGTGATCATCCAGTTCTTCAAATGCCAATTTAGGGATGTCTACTTGCCTCAACTGACTGAGATGTGGCTGCACTTTGTAGTCCTTACTTTTTGGTGCAATTTCTTGAGCTATTTGTAGCAGGTTTAGGTTGTCTCATGCATTACTTGTTCTCAATGACATCCAATTTGATTGTGCATTTGGTAACCATACTCATCATGACTAGTACTGTCTTGAAAGAACATCAAAATTTAAAATGCAATTAGATTAATAATGATAGTTAAATCAATAATGTTAGTCAAGGTTGTGGACTCATAGACAAGGTACTGTCTTGAAAGACCCTCAATTTCTTTTTCAATATCCTCAGATGGATTCCAATATCTTTACTTCCTTTCAGCTTCAATGTTTCATCACTTGAGACAAAGCAGCAGAAATTATAGCCTGTTCAACATCATTGATATGTGGCAATAACACCGGGCATCTTTCCTCTTTTTGCTCTGATGGAATTGACTTCGTACACATCATGTTTTCTGGTTCTCTTAAGGTTCCTTGAGAGTCTCCCATAATTCATCTCATTGGTCAGCTGCATTTTCGAATCTTGTTCCAAGAAGCCTTCAAACGGCTTGCTTTATTGAAACCTATCACCACCTTTATTCATCATTTCAGACTCGAAGTCCCAGATCATCTGCTGTGTTCTCTCGTATGCCTTGAGGTGGGAATCTCCCACGGCTGGTTTAACTCAAGGGCTCTTTTGCCTCACCAACTCTGCCTTGTTTCATCAAGCAAAATACCCAAATTGCACATCTTGTTGTTTTCTGGTGCAATCACTAGTGCCCTCCTGTTAGCATCCCTTGCTTCAATGTAGTTATTTTGCTGTCACCCTAAGATTTCAGCATCTTTTAAGATCTTTGTATTGCTTACACCATGTACCTAACTGGAAGCATTGTGAACTTGTCCATAGCTGTTGCCTGGCATGTGCCGGTGGTGTTGACTGTTGAAGTACAGCTAAGTGTTACTTTAGTGCCTTGATAGCTTGATGTAAGGTGCAGTTAGGGGCTCACTTATGCAGTGAACAAAGTGGCTCAAGCAAATACTTGGAAACTCTTAGCTGTGTCGTTCTTCTCTTTCGCTTTCCTAATGAGTTCTCTGTTTTGTCCTAGCTGGAACAGATAAGCCAGTATCGATTATGCTTCTGACCATCTTTCTTGTCTTATCAAGTTTGGGGTGCTTTGTATGCTGGCAACCTGTACTAAACTCTGAAAGATCTAGCAGTTATAAGGCAGATAGTACTAACATAAAGCTTGTGATATATGTTCATTTGCCGTTTTATTAGAGTACTCATCATCTCATTTTACTCCTCATTCTATCCGTTTTTAAGTTTCCTACAACTAGTTTGAAGTAATTTTCGTCTATTGATTGTAGTTTTGGATGTATTTATACTTATACCTCAGGAAATACTGTTGGAGCGACCTCGTGTGATCTCTACAAATGTGGGGCATGCATGGGACCTGCCTGACAACACTTTTGGTGCTGCATACGCAAGGTTCATGGGATCTAGGAACTTTTCACCAGATGATCGCCCACCAGTGCGATTCATGGAAACTGAAGAGTTAGCATATGTAGCTATGCGTGCTCGTGAGGTGCATGACTTCTGGCACACCCTTTTTGACCTTCCAACAAACCTGATCGGAGAAACATCACTAAAAGTGATCGAGTTTGAACAGATGCTACTCCCCATGTGTTTGATGTCTGTGCTAGGGGGTACAGCAAGGTTTAGTGACAAGCAAAGGAGCTTATTTTACCAGCATTACTTCCCATGGGCGCTTAAGGCTGGAGCTCGTAGCACAGATCTTATGTGTGTTTACTATGAAAAACATTTTCATGAGGATTTGGAAGATGTTCGTCGTAAATGGGGAATAATTCCAGCTCCACCTCCTCCAAGACCAAATGCAACAATAGCTGTACCTCTTTGAAGAGGAATTGAAACTATTAGACTTTCCTGCAATTTGCTCTATACGAACAAACGTAGATATCTATATATGAGTGTAGTAACACAAACCTTTTAAGGTTTTTGTGAGTTATTTTCTTTTGTTCTCATTTTCATTTGTACTTGTTAGTTTGTGGGATGAAATGCTCTTTTTATCACACCATTGTTATAGAACCAACCAAATACTTGCTGTGAAACCATATTATAACTCATCAAGTTTAAACCTTTTGTAGTTTGTCATGATGAAAAGACAATAATTTGCAATGATATAATATGAAGTTCGGGCAAGTGAAGAGATGATGCTCCAATGAGGAGGTGTAACAGGTTAGCTATGGTGTGTCTAGACATATGTGGAGGTAGGTCGAAAAAGTATCGGGGAGAGGTAATTAGGCATGACATGACACACCTGCAACTTACCATGAACAGGATATGAAAGTCGAGAACTGTGGTAGAAGATTAGTAAGTAGTCAACAATGTCTAGTTTCCCTTAACAATCACAGATATGAAGTATAGGCAAGAAAAGCTGTTCAATCATATGATCAATTAACAAAAGTGGCATATTACATTGAAAGTAACTTTAGTTTCATGGGTGTCAACTGGGACTTTGGATCAAAGCCTTATGCAACTAACCCTTAACAACAACCTGAAGTACTCACAATTACAATTACAACATAGTGTCGAAACACAAAAGGTAAAGAAGTGATAAAACAATTATCCAACTGTAGATTGGAGAATTGCTTAGTTGCTGCCACCACCGAAGAGATAACCCAAAGAAGATCCACCTCCAGGAGCAGCATGGACTTTGGTAGATGGCCGGTCCTACATCAAGGTAATAGCTCCAGTTAAAATTAGACACGTTTATTGAGAAATCAACGATACAATTATACAGGACAAGAATTAACAAGACCCACTCCATTGTAAGAGGCCAAAATTATTTCATCATAATTCAATGACAAACTGACAAATATCATTCCCGAGTAGGAACTAAAGCATTTTAATCTGAATGGAACTCTAACTGGCAAGCAAATGCCACAGATCAATCTCAAAATCCACAACAATATATAAGAAGTCGGTCAGGAAGTCAGCAGTCCCCCCAAAAACGCAGGATTACAAATTATTCTCACTCCACAATAGGAGAGTTTACATCAATAAAATGTAATAGCAGCTTATCCTAACATGAAACACACAGCCAGTGAGACCACCTATGGTTGCAGCAACAAAGATGCACATTCATAGACTGGTGCAAATGTACCATTCGAGCAAAAATGCTATCAAGAAATTCATGACAGGAAAGCTAATAAAACAAGTTCAATACCTGATAGATGTAAATCCAACAATCGGTCCCTATTCAATTATATGGATGGCAGAATTGTGGTTAAGATAAGAGAGATTAAGCCTGGAGATTAGTGTTATTAAAAGCCATCGCTTTCGTCGCTTAAAGCGATGAAGAAATATGAAACAAGGGATCATTGCTTCATGGGTGAAACCATTAAGCTTTTGAGAAGTGCGCAATTCAACTAATGAGTGCAAAGAAATCCCAATAAGAAGCAATCAGTTCTTTAAATCTCAACTTTGAGAAATTAGTTATCTAATTGCAATTTGATTATTATACTATTAATCCACATGTGTTGGTGGTTTTTAATTTTCCGCAACATGTATGCCTAGAAGTGTGTGCAACTTCTTGTGTTTTGCTTCAAGCCTCATTGACCTTGTTGCTTTTTTATTTCAACTTATAAAACACTGCTGGAGATGAGGTTCCAGCCTGCAAGCTATCTATTACTCGACCTCGGAAGTCGGAACAATCAAAATATTTTTCCAGCAAAGCATGAAAATGAACTAAACAAGCATTTCAAAAGACATCATACTAATTGACACGAGGGCAATACCGTGATAAAGTTGCCTGTGTTTTGACCATCTCCCCCAAAATGGTTTCTCGAAGCAGTGCTCTGAATACCAGCAGGAATCTGCTTAGTAGCATCAACTGTAGCAGAAACGGTAGGCTTTGAAGCTGGCTCCTTATTTATTGGCTGCCCTTCACTTTGAACAGCTGGGGCATTTCCCGTGGTTGGTTTTGGCGCCTCACCGTTTCCAAATAAGTATCCCAGTGAACTTTGCCCTCCTCCATAGCTGACTCCACGACCCATTTCTGTAATTCTCTCTTGTTAAAGAATCCCAGGAACAACCTGATTCAAGAAACCAGCAAGATGTAGAGGCAGGCCATATACATTAAAGATAAGAGAAACTTTCAAATATGTTAGCGAAGATTTCATGCACCAAGCAACAACATAAAAGAAGAAGCACAGCTGATAATCAAGCGACAGAAATGAGGAAATCCATTATACTTTGAGCATTAGTGGAGACTGTGACGCTCCTACTAGTCTAATTATAATTCAGAAATGAAACATCAGTACAACACTGAAGTTGATTAGAATCTTCTTATAACCATATGAATGCACTACAGTGCTGGTAGAAACCATGAAGAACCACGAAAATATTAATGTAGCTTTAAAAGTTTCAAAGTCTGCATTCTCTTTGCAGTTCAACGAGGGAAACTTGGAGAGTGACATTTATGATTCAACCACATATCAGAAGAAGAATACAACTATTTTGCCAACAATAGGCATCCTTAAGCATGCAGGGAGAATGAAAAGAAACACAAGAAACAGAGATATCATCTTCGTCACAACAGGAAGAGAAATACTCACAAGTCACATACCAATAATCTTTCCCTCCTTTGAATTAAAACCAAAATCACCATTATTTTTTATGATCTAAAACAAATAAAGAGCTCTCGTCTCTGAGACAATTTCAGACTTGCATATTCTAAACCTATGGATAAAAGGGACCTTTCCACTCTCCCTTCTTTAGTGTGTTCCTTTTTAGTTAATTGAGCTTTTCCTAGGCTCCACATTTTCTATTTTTCCTTTATGAACTTGGTGCCTAATTGTTCCGACCTCGGGGATGTAGTTGGTGATTGGTAAAAGTGGCTGGAAAGTCTCTTTCTTCTCCTCTTACCACTAACGGCTAGAGGTGAGTGGAGAAACATGTCGATTCTCCTATGCTCCACATTTTCTCCTAAACTATCACTAAATTTCTTACCACCTTTCCCATTAAAAATGAATGAGGAGTCCCCTAGTGCTGACCAAAGTACTCATCGCTCCTCCAATCCTAGCTTCACTAATTCATCAACGCCTTTCCTAAACATACACCATGTCTAAGTTCTCTTCCACCAGCCCCAAACAACTGTAGGAAGTCCTAATACCCCAGATCCCTTGTAAAAAACAATAGCATCCCATCACCCACACTCTCCCTTCCTGAATCAATAACATCTTACTTTTGAAACCTCGAATCAAGCCTTAATAACTAAGAATTAACACCTAATATTACTATTTTCATCAACCAATGCTTCTCAATTGTCAAACACAACTAAATTGCTTCTTAAAGCAAACCTCATAACAATGACAGAACAACCAAACAACAACAAACTAACAAGCACACAAACCCAAACTCAACTTCATCACAAAAATCAAACTTTCGACAAAAAAGAATCAACCCCAGATCTCTCATCAAAACAAATAGCATCCCCATCACTCACACTCTCACACTTTGAATCAGTAATCTCTTTACTTTCAAAACTCAGAATCAAGCCTTAATCACCAAGAATCAACACCCACTATCACTATTTTCATCAACCACTAGTTCTCAATTGAAAAAGACAACAAATTTGCTTCTTCAAGCAAAACCCAACAATGAATTTAACAACCCAACAAACCCAAACTCAACTTTATCACATAAAAATCCAAACTTTCAACAAAAAATCACCAAAAAAAGCTCAGATTCCCATAACTTTGAATCAAAATCATACATACACACAAATTGAAACAACCCCATATGCATAAATCTGATTTTTTTCTAGGAGATCTGAGAGTTAAAACTTTTCTGATTACCTTTGATTATTTTGGATCAGATCAGTATTTGGATGTGAAGAAGAAATGGAAGTACAGTATATTGCCTCTCTTGTTCACCTATAATTATTAGTATTACTTTTGTTTCAAAAATAAAAATAAAAATAATGATGAAGCTTTGCTAGAGAAAATATACAATATGGTCCCCCATTTTTTTTATTTTTCACGTTCGATATTCGATATTCGTATTGAAAATTATGTTATTTTGGTATGTAATATTTGAATTAAAGTCCTAATTGAATTTGAGTAGTGTAGTACCGAGTCCATTTTGAAGGAGAAGCTCTCAACATGATTTTCTCGATACTCATCGCTCGAATTCGAGACTTTTGATTAAGGATGAACTCTAGTACGCTTACCAAACACCAAATAGAAAAGAAAAAAAAAAACTCTAGAATCATGTACATCCTTTTTGGTAATTTTTGTTATCTTTTTATTTTATTTCTATTATATTTGATGTAGTTTTGCATTTTGGAATTTTTAGAATATTTTTTATGTTTTTGATTAAATCTTTTATTATATATATAATTCTCGTTATATCTAACCTTAAAATTTTGTTAAATATCTTATGAAATTCAAAATTACTCATTTTTGACAAATTCAAAAGATCAAAACTACTAGAGTATATTTAATGGATTATTTAAATCAACTTCAAATCTGATATTTTATTGTATAAATAAAATGAATTGAAAGGTAATTTGATACAACATAATTTTATTGTTTAAATAAAAATAAATTTAAAGATAATTTGATACGACATGATTGATTTTTCATGTGGGGGAGGTTTAGAAAATGGAGATGCTTTTCTTTGAAAAAGAAACAAAAGTAAGCGAAATTGTTTTTGCAAGAAAATAAAGAAAAAGGAATAAGCATATTTTCTTTACTATAAATTATTGTTGTTAATCAAGAAAAAAGTGTTAAATTCAAGTTTGATGGTAGTTGGTGGAAATAATTTATTCTAATACAAATATCAGTAATTATTTTTGCAATTTAAACTCATAGCTTATAAATCACACAAAATCACGAAGGACTTAATTTAATAAATTGAAGATTTATTGTGTACATTAACTTGTATAGATAAGTTTATGAGATAATTTCAACAATACATGTAGTTTGATATTGGATATTATTGAAGACCAAAATAAATCTTATCAATAATTGAAGGTTAAAGAAGGTAAATATCCCTATCAATACATAGAACATATGGTGGAAAATGTTTGCTTGAAAAATATTTTCTAGAAAATAAGTTGATTTTTGTAAATAAACAAAAATTATTATTCTAAAATTATTTGTATATAATTTAGATAAATACAAAGGTAAGGGCGTAAGCTTCTTTTTTTTTCTAGAGAATATATTTTCAAAATATTTGATCAAGAAAAAATATTCTCAAAATATTTGTTTGACCAATCGAATATGAAAAAATTTAAAAAATATTTGACCAATCATAATGTCTATTAATTATTGTAACAGAAAAGTTAATATCTTAATAAAACATATTAGATAAAAGAATTAAAAAAATCAAGTCTCATATTATTCATTTTAACAAGAACATTAATATTTTTTCACAATAAAGATATGCCAAGTCAAAGAAGGTACAAATCTAGCAAATCACTTGATCTGTCTTTTCAATTAATTATATTTTAGACTTTCTACACATTTTCTACCTTTAAATATTCATATTCCAAAATAATTTTTGCATATATTTTTTTCATCACAAGCAAATGGCTAAACTCTCATCAACTTTGTGCTTTTTCCTCCTCCTTGTTTGTGTACTAGGTACATTTTTTCAATTCTCACTATTTCTTTTTGTTCTTGTATTCATCGTAAATCTATTGCTAAATAGTTCGTTGACATACTTTTTTTGCTATAAAATATCTCATTTATCTATGAAATTTCATTGGATATGTTATTATTGATAATGCAGGTTATGTTATGTTCTTGAACAGGTACTAATGGAATTCATGATACGGCTAGCAATGTGATAGTACTAAATGATCAATGCTTAACAGCTTTGGGTGTATGCAGTTCTAAACTTTGTGACGAACAGTGTTGTGAGAAGAACTGTTTTGATAATTTCAAATCACAAAATCCAAGTGGTGGTTGTGAGACGATGCCTGGCTCTGCATTGAGAATTTGTAATTGTCACCATGATTGTGATAATTAGAACACACACACACACAAAAAAAAAGAATAAAAAATTTTAATTCAATATTATATGTGATACATTTATGTATACTTATTTAGAATTCGATTTTATGGGAAGAACTATAGCCTAATTTATCTTGCCTTTACAATATTATGGTCTCCTATTTTTTTTCACTAAATGTTTGATATCCATATGAAATATATGTTATTTCGATATTTGATATCCGTATTAAAGTTCTGATTAAATTCGAATCACACACCACATGACTTATTTTGAGAGTGATGTTATCGACAATATTTTTTCCATATTGTTCGAATTTGAGACCTTTAGTTAAGGATGAACTTGAAGCAATGTGTGTTGTCCTCTAAAAATAAGTATCAATCGAATTTTTTCCATATCCAAAGCTTGAATTTGAGACCTTTGATTAAGGGTAAACGTGGAACAATATGTGTTGTCCTCTAAAAATAAGTATGGTTTTTTTTTGTAAATGCTTATTAATAAATTCTAATTGTTTTGTTGAAGGAGAATCCTATGAAAGATGAAGATTTAACATAAATTCATATTACCATCAACAACAAATTTGGTGCAGTGGATGAGACTGCTCATTTCTTAATTGGAGGTTTTAAACTCGAATCGTGGGTATATAAAAATCTTTGATAGGGAGCACTTCTCTCCGAATGGACCTTATGCGATGTGAATTCGAAATAATCGGACTCTAATACGAGCGTCAAGCATCAAATAGAAAATAAAAAAAATAAAAAGGAGAGAGAGAAACTCTAATTTAGAATCATGTACATTTTTTGGTAATTTTCGTTATCTTTTTATTGTGCAGGTTTTTTTTTTTTTTTTTTATAATGTGCAACTAATTATGTTGTGTTTGGTTATTTCTATTATATTTGATGCACTTTTGGATCTTGCAATTTTTAGAACATTTTTTGTGTTTTTGATTAAACATTCTTTTTTAATAATTCTTGTTATATCTAACCTTAAAAGTTTGTTTAATATCTGATGAATAACAATATTGCTAATTTTTTTACAAATTCAAAAGATCAAAACTATTCAAGAATATATTTAAATGATTATTTTAAATCTACTTCAAACATAATAATTTTATTGTATAAATAAAAAATAAATTAAATGGTAATTTGATACGACATGATTTATTTTTCATGTGGGGGAGATTTAGAAAATGGAGGTGCTTTTCTTTGAAAAAGAAACAAAAGTAAGGAAAACAAATTGCAAGAAAATAAAGAAAAAGGAATAAGCATATTTTCTTTACTATAAATTATTGAAAAGTGTCAAATTCAAGTTTGATGATAGTTGGGGGAAATAATTTATTCTAATATAAATATCAGTAATTATTTTTGCAATTTAAACTCATAGCATAAATCAAACAAAATCACGAAGGACTTAATTTAATAAATTGAAGATTTATTGTGTACATTAACTTGTATACATAAGTTTATGAAAGAATTTCAACAATACATGTAGTTTGATAATGGATATTATGAAGACCAAAATAAATCTTATCAATAATTGAAGGATAATGAAGGTAATATCTCTATCAATACATATAAACCATATGGTGGAAAATGTTTTTTTGAAAAATATTTTCTAGAAAATAAGTTGAGTTTTGTAAGTAAACAAAAATTATTATTCTAAAATTATTTGTATATAATTTAGATAAATAAAGAGGTAAGGGCGTAAGTTTTTTTTTTCTAGAGAATATATTTTCAAAATATTTGACCTAGAAAAAATATTTTCTAAATATTTGACCAATTGAATATGAAAAATTTTAAAAATATTTGACCAATCTTAATGTCTATTAATTATTGTAACAGAAAAGTTAATAGCTTAATAAAATATATTAGATAAAAGAATAAAAAAAATCAAGCCTCATATAATTCATTTTAACAAGAACATTAATATATTTTCACAATAAGATATGCCAAGTCAAAGAATGTACAAATCTAGCAAATCAATAATTAATCCATTTATAGTTTTACTTAATATGTCTTTTCAATTAATTAGATTTTAGACTTTCTACACATTTTCTACCTTTAAATATTCATATTCCAAAATAATTTTTGCATATATTTTTTTTCATCACAAGCAAATGGCTAAACTTTCATCAACTTTGTGTTTTTTCCTCCTTGTTTGTGTACTAGGTACATTTTTTCAATTCTCACTATTTCTTTTTATTCTTGTATTCATTGTAAATCTATTGCTAAATAATTCGTTGACATAATTTTTTGCTAATTAATCATTAAATATGATTTATGATGAATTTTTTCTTATGTTTAGCTATAAAATATCTCATCTATTTGTGAAATTTCACTGAATATATTGTTATTGATAACGTTGATTATATTATGGTCTTGAACAGGTACTAATGGAATTCGTGATATAGCCAGCAATGTGGTAGTACCAAATGATAAATGCTTAACGGCTCTGGGTGTATGCAGTTTTAAACTTTGTGACGAACACTGTTGTGAGGAGAAATGTCTTAATAATTTCAAGTCACAAAATCCAAGTGGTGATTGTGAGATGATCCATGGCTCAGGATTGATAGTTTGCAATTGCTACCATGATTGTGATAATTAGAACACACACAAAAAAAAATGAATAAAAAATTTTAATTCAATATTATATGTGATACATTTATGTATACTTATTTAGAATTCGATTTTATGGAAAGAACTATTGCTTAATTTATCTTGCCTTATCTTTTTCTTGTATTGTATGTTATTTTTGGTATTTAATTCGGATATCAAGCCTTATGAATGGAAAAACTTCTGACATGAAATGTTTTTCTTTATGTATAAAGTACATAAACTTCAATAGTTTGGGCGTTAATTATATCTTATTCTGAAAGTTTTCAATGGCGGGGCGAAAAAAATTGCTACTAGTGAGATTTTAACTCACAAACACTTTAAGTTTGTGTGTCTTTACTCTTTCAAGGCGTTTGAAACTACTAGACTACATCATATTGTTGTGTCAAGGGTGTCCAAAATATTTTATTTAACAACTTTGTTTTTCATTGTACTTATATATACGGTATAATTTTTCGACGAAGGGCATCCAATTGGACACCTTGACACAAGGGTAGCTACGCCACTACACCCAATATATAGCAAACGATACATAAGTTATGTATCATATACAAATAACTATAAACCAGATCCATATTGATTTAGGTTTGATATAATTGAGGTTCTGTATCAACAATAACATTTGTACCAAATACATTATACACAAACAAAGTTGTAATATATCTGATAGAAGTGGAGTCATGTATCCAAATATTAAGAGAGAAAAGGAAAAATGAGATTTTGTAATTAATTCAAATGATATAAGTCATGTAATTACGTAATTTTTTCTTTCGCGATATGGATCTAGATTAATCAGGCCATTAGATTTCAAATACTAGATATTTAATTAAACAAGAAAAAGTATGATCTTCTAAAAGAAATAGAGTTTATGAACTCTAAATGAAAATGAATGAAGTATTGGAATTACATGAATAATATTGACATATTTATTTATATATATGTGTGGAAGTTAGTTGTTTCCTTATGAGTTACGACAATTAAGCTCACTTCATGATCTTATATAATCAATTCTAACTTATTTAAAATTGTCGCATAATTGTTCTTATTATTATTGGATAGTTACTTTGTGCTTTAAAAAAAAACTATGTAGCAAAATGGGAGAACAAAAATATAATACAAACTAAATTTTCTATTATCTTGTTATAACTCATTTTGTTCGCTTGAATTTTATATTATTATATTCACATTTTTACTTACACTTAGACAATATTATCAATATGTAATACTCAAATATTCATTACAAGCCGATTTATTAACATTATTTTCAATTTTTAACGATTATCTTCTTTAACAAAATATTTTTCACTCGCCACAAAACATTGGAAAAAAATGACTTGTATCTCTAAAATACGTTTAAGAAAAATCATTCTCGTCATACTAAATAGACATACATATGCTAACAAATAAATAATAATAGATATATTTGAGACTAAATTATATACGATAACAACATCATATATCAGTGTCTTCTCGCAGTATTAGAGTGATGTTGAAAGAAATAAAAACAAAATCTCCCTTTTATCTCTAAGTTTTTTTCTTTGAGTAAAAATTATTCTGAATTGTTTGTAATTGAATAATATTATACTTTTATTTATTTATTATATTGAGAAGCATAACTATTGAAGTTGCAACTCTATTTTTGAAAAAGTGCAAATTAAACCACTACAAAAAGTCAAGTTTATAAAGGAAGAGATTAGAGTGTCATTATTTCTTTTCACTTCAATTTTGAAAACTTTTAAATTATCAGTGTATATAATTTAAATTTGTCAGTATTTTTTTATCGGAAAAGGGTCAAAATTGCCCCTGAACTATGCGAAATAGACCACTTATACCCTCCATTGCATTTTGGGATCAAAAATACCCCTGCAGTTATCCCAGGAGACCACAAATACCCTCAAGAGTTAACACCCCAATTTTTTAGTGACGTGGCAAGCCACATGGNGAGATTAGAGTGTCATTATTTCTTTTCACTTCAATTTTGAAAACTTTTAAATTATTAGTGTATATAATTTAAATCTATTAGTAATTTTTTATTCAAGAAAAGACATTGTGAAGTCAATTATCCTTTGTCCTATCAACATGGTTTGTAGTGCAGTAGTGAGACTACTTCACCCTTAATCAGAGGTCTCAGGTTCAAGTCCTCGGTATAGAGAAAATCTTGTTGGGATGCCACCCTCGAATGGGCCCTGCAGAGCACGATCTGAATTTAGTCGGAGCTCCAATATGGGCTCCAGACACCGAATGAAAAACCAAAAAAAAATAAAAATTTATCCTTTGTCCTACCACAAAATATATCCAATCATTCACCAAAATATATTAAGGAAAAAGAACATCACATATTCTTTCCATTTTACTAAAGATGAAAAAATAATTCAAACCTCATAGATTGTGCACTCTATTTATAGCCCTAGATAAACAATTTGTGAAACACACCTTGATAATCCAATATTTTAGCACATCTCCACTTAAGCAAAATGGCTAATTGCTCATCCACTTTATTCATGTTGCTCCTCCTTGTTCTTGCATCAGGTCCTTTAGACCTATAATTTTTCTCAAGTCGTTTAATTCTAACAAACGCTCGATATAATAACAGTAATAAGACAACTGTAAAATTCTCGCGTCATAATTATTTTAATATTTACGATTATTTTTTCCTATGTATATGTATAGGTTCTATGGTGCTAGCAAGCAAATATCCAATACTAGATTATCCCCTATGCTTGACTTATTTGGGTCCATGTGGAAGCAAAGATTGTGATGATCTATGTTGTAGAAAGAAATGTATAGACATGTTCTATGTAAGAAGACCAAATCCAGTTTGTGAGATAGTTCCTGGTTTTGCAGGTCAATTATGCAATTGTTACCATGATTGTCCTTAATTAATTAAAGTTTATTAAGATTAATGTTGTTCATATTTTAAAAATATGAACACCTTTAATTGTTATTATAAGTTTGGATGTCATTGTACTTTGAACCAAATGTTATCTTACTAAAATATGATATAATACGATTATATAGTAGTGCACATCTTTCATTTGCTTTTATTTTCTTCATTATATATAGAGATTTTGTGGGAAAAAAATATATTAAGGGAGTTGATGAATGTCGTTCTCCGTAATGTATGAATTAGAATTAAGTCGGATTTTAATACAAACATAAAAAATCAGATGAATTTTTTTTCTTAAGAAAAAAACTTTGTTTTGCATAAGATGGCTATAAGTTTTGTTTTTTTCCATTCTAACTCCTTTGGTTTAACTCTAAGTAGTATACGGATCGGAATGTCAAATGGGAACAAGTATAAGAGTAGCTAGTACTATTGTATCAAGCAAAATTTAATCTTTGACTAAAATAAATTAGTAAGAAAATCATATTCTTGTCTAATTAATTCAAACTTCACAAATTATGTGCTCTATATAATATTTATATATACTCCTAGATGAACAAATTGCAACGTACTTTGATTATTCGATTTATTAGAAGAATGACCAATTCCTCAATTACTTTGTGCATTTTGCTCTATTAGTAGAAACTATTATAGATATTAGCAGCGATTAGGTTTGCAACTAAAACAAATTATTAGTGGCGGCTTTAATAGATATTAGCAATGATTAAATTTGCCAATAACATAATAGTGGCAACTATTATAGGTATTAATGCTGATTAGTTTTGCCACTAAAACATGCTATTAGTGGTGACAAATTTGTAACCAAAATTGACTATTTGTGGCGACTTTTTTAGGTATTAGCGGCGATAAGTGTTGCCCTAAAACATACTATTAGTGGCAACTTTTTTAGGTATTGCGGCGACTAGTATTGTCACTAAAAACATACTATTAGTGGCGACTTTTATTAGTATTTGCGGCGACAAGTGTTGCCACTAAATACATACCATTAGTGGCGACTTTTTTTAGTATTTGCGGCAACTAGTGTTGCCACTAAAAACATACTATTCGTGGCGACTTTTATTAGTATTTGCGGCGACTAGAGTTGCCACTAAAAACATACTATTAGTGGCGACTTTTATTAGTATTTGCGGCGACTAGAGTTGCCACTAAAACATAGTATTAGTGGCGACTTTTATTAGTATTTGCGGCGACTAGAGTTGCCACTAAAACATACCATTAGTGGCGACTTTTATTAGTATTTGCGGCGACTGGAGTTGCCACTAAAACATATTATTATTAGTGGCGACTTTTATTAGTATTTGAGGCGACTAGTGTTGTCACTAAACATACTATTAGTGGCGACTTTTATTCGTATTTGCGGCGACTACTGTTGCCACTAAAAACATACTATTAGTGGCGACTTTTATTAGTATTTGCGGCGACTAGTGTTGCCACTAAAACATACTATTAGTGGCGACTTTTATTAGTATTTGTGACCTTAATTCATCTCCAAATATACTTTCACACTAAAGAATTGATCTTAACACCTAAGAATAATTTAATAATTATTGGTGTAATATACCACAAATATAATACAGTACAGTTGAAAATAAATTAACAAAAAGTCAAAAAATAATTATTTAGGCTGAGCCGCGGATATCTTTCTTTCTTTAAGGAGATTCAAGCTCGCTGCGATATAATCTACACCGATCCAACAGTATCACTCTTGACTTATCCCCTCCAGGATACGACAGTCTAACAATGTCGTACAACTCAAACAACTCCGATCCGGATTAGTTGAAGATTTCAAAGCTCCACATAAAAACACATCCTTCAACATATAAATATTCTCTTTTGTATATTGAATATAGTTGAAAGACTTGAAATATTTTCTTTGTCTCAACTCTCTCTTTCACTAAACTTACCTCACTACACACTACAATATTATTCCACATTTCTCACCTTAGTTTGACATACACTACACAAAGGAAGAAACACCACTATTTATAGGTGAGGAATTCTTCTTTGTATTGAATAAGAATAATGTGGTTAATATTGTAGATAAATGAATGACTCAAAGATTACATAAGTTATAGTGTATAATAAGGTAGAATAATGGATGGAATTAGTGGTAGATCTTGGCAATAGTGATTACACGAGTTACACCAAAATAATGAGTACATATTTGTCAACTTATACCACTAACATATGCACTTAATATTCTAATTTTGAAATTAAACTGCATAAATACCAACAAGAATCATCTAATACAACCTTATATGCAAATAAAGAATGATTTGCGTCTTAACTTAGAAATTTTAGTGATGTAACTCTATACGTATCCTTCAATATTATTTTTCTTGAGTCGGTATAATATTATACTTTTATTTATATTGAGAAACGTAACTATTGAAGTTGCAACTCTATTTTTGAAAAATGCAAAGTAGGCAACTACATTCGTTATCATTTAAGAGGCAAAAAATCAAGTTAATAAAGAAAGAGATTAAAGTGTCATTCCTTCTTTTTACTTCAATTTTGAAAACTTTTAAATTATGGGATAAGGACAAGTAAACCTAGATTATAACCGAAATTTCAAAGATATATTTAACTAAACTAAAGTCCTATCCTCCCTGAACTCATTTTTTTGTAATTTTATACACATTTTTGGCTTACGTGACATCCAAACATCTCCCAGTGCCTCAACTACGTGGAGTCATGGAGTGTGCCACGTAAGCCAAAATGTGTACAAAATACAAAAAAAAAATGAGTTCAGGAGGGTAATAGTAGTACCTTGGTGTCTCTGGATTTCGGTCATAGCGTAGGAAATACTTGTGTCTTATCCCTTAAATTATCAGTATATATAACTTAAATCTATTAGTATTTTTATATTCAAAGGAAAGACATAGTGAAGTAAATTATCCTTTATCCTAGCACAAAGTTTATCTAACAAAATCCAATCATTCACCAAAACATATTAAGGAAAAAGATCATTACCTATTCTCTCCATTTTATTGAATTTACATAACCTAAAGATGAAAAAATACTAGATTGTGCACTCTATTTATAGTCCTAGATGAATAATATAATCCAACATTTTAACATATCTCCTCTTAGGCAAAATGGCTAATTGCTCATCCACTTTATTCATGTTGCTCCTCCTTGTTGTTGCATTAGGTACTTTAGACCTATAATTTCTCTCGAATCGATTAATTTTTTAAACATAACATCTCATAAATAATCGTTCAATTCTAACAAACGCTCGATATAATTCTCACGTCATATTTTTTTTTATGTATATGTATAGGTACAATGGTCCTAGCAAGCAAACCAAAAGAACCAGACACATGCATGACTTATTTAGGTCCATGTGGAAGCAAAGATTGTGATGCTAATTGTTGTAGAGATAATTGTTTGGAACAGTTCAAACACAGAAAGCCAGAACCAGTTTGTGAGCTCATACCTGGAGATGCAACTCGTTTATGCAATTGTTACCATTGGTGTCCTTAATTAATTAAAATTTACTAAGATTAATGTTGTTCATGTTTTAAAAATATGAACACTTTAATTGTTATAATTGGTTTGGATGTCATTGTACTTTGAACCAAATGTTATCTTAATAATATATTATAATACTATATAGTAATGTGCCCATCTTTCATTTGCTTTTATTTTCTCCTTTTTATATAAAGATTGTGTGGAAAAAAAAAATATCAGGGAGTTGTTTGTTGATGGTGAATGTAGTTCTTAAAAATGAATTCTGCAATATATGAGTCAGAATTAAATCGAATTTTAATGCATACATCAAACATTTGGTGAAATTAAGATGGTCATAAGTTGCATTTTTTGCATTCTAACCCCTTCGGTTAAACTCTGAGAAGTATAGGGATCAGAATGTCAAATTGGAACAAGTACAATTGTATCAAACAAAATTTAATCTTTCACTAAAATAAATTGAGATAAGTGTCAAAAATACACTTAAACTATTTTTATCTTTTTTTGAGTTTCATACCTAAATTATTGAGAGTGTGAATTTCATACCTAAACTATCACTTATTAGTTTGAGAAACACACCTAAGTGGTGTATGTAATGCACTCTCTTTTATTTGAAAATACCTATTAATATTCCACCTTAAAAAAATTAAATAATAAACTATTAATATTAATTAAAAATTAAAGATTAAAGTATTACTATCTCCAAAAAAAAATAATTTTTTTTTAAAAATAAAATTTAAATTATTTTTCTTACCCCACTCCACCCCTCCCCCCACAATCCCCCGTCCTTTTTAAAAAAAAAATTATTTTATAAAATATTTTCAAAAAGTTCATACCCCNCATTCATTCCCAAAAAAATTGATATTATTTTATTTTTAAAAAATAAAAATTCTACCCCACCCTATTTAAATCTCCACTCCTAATATTTTATTTTATTTTTACATTTTTCTCGTTTTGTGTTAGATATGTACATATCTTTTTTTTTACTTGTGTACCGAATATAACATAAAAAAAAATTATTTTAGAAAAAGTCTTACAGCAACAAGTAAAAAGTATTTTTGATATGTATATATCTAACACAAAACGAGAAAAAAATGGAAGCGGAGGGTTAGACATACATTCGTTCTCATCGTACTACATAGACATACATGTGCTAACAAATATATAATAATAGATAGATTTGAGACTCAATCATATACAATAACAACATCATATTCAGTGTCTTCTTGTAGTATCAAGTGATGTTAAAAGAAATAAAAATAAAATCCCCATTTTATCTCTGATATTTTTTGAGTAACATTATTCTGAATTGTTTGTAATTAAATACTATTATACTTTTATTTATATTGAGAAATATAACTATTGAAGTAGCAACTCTATTTTTGAAAAATGCAAATTAAATCACTACACTTATCATTTAAGAGGCAAAAAGTCAAGTTTATAAAGGAAGAGATTAGATTGTCATTATTTCTTTTTACTTCAATTTTGAAAACTTTTAAATTATCAGTATATATAACTTAAGTCCTAGATGAACAATTTGTGAAACACGCCTAGATAATTCAATATTTTAACATATCTCCTCTTTGGCAAAAATGTCTAATTGCTCATCCACTTTATTCATGTTGCTCCTCCTTGTTGTTGCATCAGGTACTTTAGACCTATAATTTCTTTCGAGTGGATCTATAAACAATTGTTTAATTCTAACAAATGTTCGATATAATTCATGATTATTTTTTATGTATAGGTTCAATGGTGGTAGGAAGCAATCCAAAAGACACGTGCATGACTTATTTAGGTCCATCTACAAGCACAAATCCATGTGGTGCTGATTGTTGTAGAGATAAATGTTTGGAACAATTCAAAGACAAAAAGCCAAATCCATTTTATGAGGAAGTACCTGGTGGAGATCCAACTCATAACTGCAGATGTTACTATGCTTGTCCTTGATTAATTAAAATTTACTAAGATTAATGTTGTTTATGTTTTAGAAATATGAACACTTAAATTGTTATTATTGGTTTGAACCAAATGTTATCTTAATGATATATTATAATACTATATAGTAGTGTGCCCATCTTTCATTTGCTTTTATTTTCTCCTTATTATATAAAGATTGCGTGGAAAAAAATAATCAAGGTAGTTGTTTGTTGCTGGTGAATGTTGTTCTCAAAAATGAATTTTGTAATGTATGAGTCAGAACTAAATCAAAGTTTAATGCATACATCAAACATTAGGTGAAATACTCTATTTTGCATAAGATGTCCATAAGTTTTGTTTTTTGCATTTTAACCCCTTCGGTAAAATTCTGAGAAGTATAGGGATCAGAATGTCAAATTAGAACACGTATAAGAGTAGCTAGTATAATTGAATCAAACAAAATTTAATCTTTGACTAAAATAAATTAGTAAGAAAATCATATTCTTGTCTAATTAAATCAAACTTCAGAGATTATGTACTCTGATCTATATAATATTTAGGGAAAAAAATCTAAAAAATACTCCAACTTTGGCTGAAATTGTTGTTACAATACCAAACTTTATGTAGGACCTTTTACCCCCCCCCCCCCCCCCCCCCCCTCCCGCACTATTTAATAGTGTATTTTAAAGGTATACATGTGCCCACGTGGACATGTTACTATTTATAATGATGTAATATTTATGATGTCCACGTGGGCACATTTATACCTTTAAAATACACTATCAAATAGTTCGGGGGGGAGGGGGGGAGGGGGGGGGGGTAAAAGGTCCTTTCAGAAGTTCGGTATTGTTACATCAATTTCGGTCAAAGTTCGAATATATTTCAGACATTTTTCCCGAATATTTATATCACTAGATGAACAAATTACAACATACTTTGATTATTCAATTTATTAGAAGAATGACCAATTCCTCAACCACTTTGTGCATTTTGCTCCTCCTTATTATATATTGCATCAGGTATGCTATATGTATCCTTTAATATTATTTTTCTTTGAATCGGTAAAATAAAATTCGGATTAAAATAACTCTTTTCAAAACAACGAAAGAACTCATAAAGATTTGCAATTTATGATATGTTTTTCGATTGAACTTATAATGATTTAAACCCCATGAATTATTCCTTGATTTTAAACCCCATTAATAATCTATTTTATAAAATATGTACACAAAAACATATCTATACATAATATATATACAATCGAAATATATCAATAGTGTATACTTCAGTCATGTTGATAAACCAGATGATCGAAGAATACATTTACGTAAGTATCTCATTTTAATATATATTTTATTTTCTTAATAGGTTTAGTGGTGCTAGCAAGAAAAAATAGTATACCAAATGAAAAGTGTATGACTAATTTGGGCCTCTGTGCTGGGGAGTCCTGTAGCTCACAATTATCTAAGTAATTGTTATCATAATTGTGCTAAATTAAACTTTAAGATTAATGTTCATGTTTTAGAAATGTGATTTTTCACATGATTACTATATCGTTTATATTTACTTGATGCGTTTGATAATCTTCTATTCTCTTGTTGTAACTTATTTTGTTGACCTGAATTTCATATCATTAATATTCACAATTTTTACTTACATTTGGACAATATTATCGATATGTAATACTCAAATATTCATTACAATCTGATTTGTTAACATTGCTATCATTTTTTAACGATTATCTTTTTAAGCAAAATACTTTTTACTCACCAACAAAACATTGAAAAAATTGACTTGTATCTCCAAAATACTTTTTAAAAAAAATCGTTCTCGTCATACTAAATAGACATACATGTGCTAACAAATATAT
Organism: Solanum stenotomum; assembly: GCF_019186545.1. Classification (NCBI taxonomy): domain Eukaryota; kingdom Viridiplantae; phylum Streptophyta; class Magnoliopsida; order Solanales; family Solanaceae; genus Solanum; species Solanum stenotomum. Next base: position 54,301,413 of record NC_064287.1, read on the forward strand.
AATAATAGATATATTTGAGACTCGATTATATACAATAGCAACAATATCATATATTCAGTGTTTTCTCACGGTATCAAGTGATGTTGAAAGAAACAAAAACAAAATTCCCATTTTATCTCTTATATTATATTCTTAATTATTTGTAATTGAATACTATTATACTTTTCTTTATATTGAGAAATATAACTATTGAAGTTGCAACTCTATTTTTGAAAAATGCAAATTAAATTAAATCACTACACTTATTATCATTTAAGAGGCAAAAAGTCAAGTTTATAAAGGAAAGAGATTAGAGTGTCATTATTTCTTTTTACTTCAATTTTTGAAAACTCTTAAATTATCAGTGTATATAACTTAAGTCCTAGACGAACAATTTGTGAAACACACCTAGATAATTCAATATTTCAACATATCTCCTCTTAGGCAAAAATGTCTCATTGCTCATCCACTTTATTCATGTTGCTCCTCCTTGTTGTTGCATCAGGTACTTTAGACCTATAATTTTTCTCGAGTAGATCTATAAACAATCGTTTAATTCTAACGAACGTTCGATATAATTTATGATTATTTTTTATGTATATGTGTAGGTACAATGGTGGTAGGAAGCAATCCAAAAGACATATGTATGACTTATTTAGGTCCATGTGCAGACACAGATCCATGTGATGCTAATTGTTGTAGAGATAAATGTTTGGAACAATTTAAAGACAAAAAGCCAAATCCATTTTGTGAGGAAGCAACTGTTGGAGATCCTCGTTACTGCAATTGTTACCATTCTTGTCCTTAATTAATTAAANTTCAACGTATCTCCTCTTAGGCAAAAATGTCTCATTGCTCATCCACTTTATTCATGTTGTTCCTTGTTGTTGCATCAGGTACTTTAGACCTATAATTTCTCTCGAGTCGATCTATAAACAATCGTTTAATTCTAACGAACGTTCGATATAATTTATGATTATTTTTTATGTATATGTATAGGTACAATGGTGGTAGGAAGCAATCCAAAAGACATATGTATGACTTATTTAGGTCCATGTGCAGACACAGATCCATGTGATGCTAATTGTTGTAGAGATAAATGTTTGGAACAATTTAAAGACAAAAAGCCAAATCCATTTTGTGAGGAAGCAACTGTTGGAGATCCTCGTTACTGCAATTGTTACCATTCTTGTCCTTAATTAATTAAAATTTACTAAGATTAATTAATGTTGTTTATGTTTTAGAAATATGAACACTTTAATTGTTATTATTGGTTTGAACCAAATGCTATCTTAATAATATATTAGTCCATCTTTCATTTGGTTTTATTTTCTCCTTTTTATATAAAGATTGTGTGGAAAAAAATATATCGAGTTGTTTGTTACTGATGAATCTCGTTCTAAAAAATGAATCTTGAAATTCAGTGACGGACCTAAGATTTTAAGGTTGTGGGTGATGTGTAAGTGGCGGAATAAAAAACATTAAATTATATATACTACAAGAAAAGTGTAAATTACATGGGAATTTTCCTGAGGATTAGTATGAAAATCCGCAGGAAAATTACTTTCCTGCAAATTTTCATACTAATACCCAGGAAAATCCCCATGTAATTCATCATTTTCTTGTAGTAAAAGACATGTTAATAGTGAGATTCAAACCCGGGATCAACAACACTAAAAGAGTCTTAAGCACCCACCCAAGAGCCAATGGACAAATCAAATCATTTGTTTATTCGGTGGTCTATGTTAATTTTATACAAATACCACCTATTTTCTATATATATATATATATATATATATATTCTGAGATGAGGCTAATGGGTGCTCGAGCACTCGGCCGACTCTATGTGTATCCGTCTCTGCCTGCAATGTATGAGTCAGAACTAAATCGGATTTTAATTCAGACATCAAATATTAGGTGAAATATTCTACTTTGCATACGATGGCCATACGTTTTATTTTTTTGCATTTTAACCCCTTCGGTTAAACTCTGAGAAGTATAAGGATCAAAATGTCAAATCGAAACAAGTATAAGAGTAGCTACTATTATTGTATCAAACAAAATTTAATCTTTGACTAAAATAAAGAAATTAAAATCATATTCTTGTCTAATTAAGTCAAACTTCACAGATTATGTACTCTATATAATATTTATATAACTAGATGAACAAATTACAACATACTTTGATTATTCAATTTATTAGAAAAATGACCAATTCCTCAACCACTTTGTGCATTTTGCTCCTCATTATTGCATCAGGTATATATGCTATGTGTATCCTTTAATATTATTATTTTTGAGTTGGTTTAATTTTTAACATGACATCTCGTAGAACAGTAATTCAATTAAGATAAACGCTTGGTATATTAATAGTAAGACGATTATAAGATTAATTAGACATTTGTGTAATCTTGTACCTATACATATATCATAAAAATAGGTGAGACGATTACTTTTCAGATCTGCTATGAGTTTTAGCCACCATTTGAAAAGTAATAGAAAATAGCCACACTTTATGCAACAAATAAAATTCGGATTAAAATTAAATAACTCTACTCAAAACACGAGATTAAAATTAAATAACTCTACTCAAAACATGAAAGAACTTATAAAGATTGTCAATTAGTGCCTGGATTTTATTTATGTAATTGTTATCATGATTGTGATTAATTAAACTAAGATTAATGTTCATGTTTTAGAAATATGAAATGTGATAACTCACATAATTATTATATCGTTTATATTTTGTTGTAACTATATTGTTCGCCTGAATTTTTTATCACTATTCACTATTTCTAGTTTTTTTTACTAATATTTGGACAATATTATAAATATGTAATACGTAAATATTCATTAAAATTCATTTTTTTAACATTATTATCAATCTTTAACAAACATTTTTTTTTTAACAAAATGCTTCTCACTCACCAATAAAATACTGAAAAATGTTTCCAAAAAAGTTGTTTTAAACTTTTTTGTTACTTGTATACATTATTATATAGAATATTTTTTTGAAATATCATTCTCGTCACGCTAAATAGATATCCGTGTGTGCTAACAAATATATTTGAGATTGAATTATATATACACACACAACAACAACATATCGCGTGTTGATGTTGAAATTATAAATAGAAACAAAATTCCTCTTTTATCTTTGATCTTCCTTTTCTTTTAGTAAATTATTCTAGATCGTTTGTAATTGAATAATACTATACTTTTATATATTAAGATTGTTTGTAATTGAATAATACTATACTTTTATATATTAGGATTGTTTGTCATTGAATAATACTATATTTTTATATATATTAGGATTGTTTGTAATTATAACGACCTGTTTCCGTCGTTATAGAAAAATCAACGAGAAAAAATTTTGGGCTAGAAAACTTTTTCGTAGTAACTTGAAATTTTTCAACCCAGTCCAGATTTGGACGAAATTAGAGCAGTAAGGTCTAGGGAAATCTAGTAACGATAGGGTGATCTAATTAGGATTTTGATCACATGAGTTAGATATCTAAGATGTCTGAAATCCTATAATGTTATCCCATGCTAATGTATACAGAGCGTAGGCTTGTTTTGAGCACTCTAATTTCTTCAAAGTAACAGCGCCGGTTGCGTGGTGTCCGGTGCGCTCCCGGCAGCCCTTGAAAATCCGGAGGACCGAATGCCGTCCACGCCCGGTCGTACTCATAACCGCATCAGGTCTCCAAGGTGAACTTAAGGAACCTGTACGACTTTAAGAAATTGAATTCGGGCGAGTAGAACTTTCGAAACTGATCTTAGCGTGAACGGGTAGTTTCTAAGTGTCATGGGTTGAAGGTGTGTTGTGAAATGGGGGTTTGAAATTCTTAAGTCGATTCACTGTTTCCGTGCAAGCTGCTGTGGCGGGGTTATTTCCGCTAGAGCGGGGCTGTTGTAGCGGGATGAGGTTCGTTGTAGCGGTACAGTCACGATTTAAGTCAGAAATAAACCCCAAAAATCATTTTATTCTGTAAGTTTCAACTTTGAGAGCTAGGAGACGACCTCAGGCATGTTCTTGATCGTGTTTCATCATTCTTGAGGCTAAAGGCAAGGTTTTTACTCCCTGAATCCACGTTTTGATCCATAGAATGTTAATTCATGGGTGATTATCGATGGGGGATGGTTTTGATCTAAAAATTATGGTTGTAAAAATCCTAATCTGGGTATGGGGATAAAGGGTTTAATCTAGGATTGATATTATTGATTAGAATCCGGGTAATTAAGTCTTGATTATTGATACTAGCATTATATTGATTATTTGTAGACCAAGAACAAGCGAAAAGAATCCAGAAGGGGAAGAATCAAGTTTATTAGGGGATTCAAGCTTTATTCGAAGTAGATGATGGTTGTGATTTCATGTTGTGTGATATATGTTTGTTCTTGCTTCATTATAATGCATGCGTGCATGTGAATGCTGCATGGTTGATTTCACTAATCGTAAATGATGATACTTGAATAATTGCCTGCCATGAATCATGACTTGATTGCATGATTATGAGAATGTTCATTGTGATTGTGATTGTGGCTTGTTGAATGGATCGGGTGTTGCGTTCTGACACACTAACTGTGATCGATTGCCACATACCGGCATAAACATTGGAACGGGTGTCACGATTCGACACACTAACTTGGAGCGGGTACCACATATCGGTGCACTAACAATTTGGGTGTGGGTTCCGTGAGACGACCAATGACTTGACATAGCTGTATATCTTGAGAATTGTGAATTGTACATTGTTCGGAAGTGATAATTGATATTGTATATGTTCGGTGTAAGCATGTTTATTATGTTGCAATGGCTTCTGTAAGTTGCACTTAGTGGGATAGCCGTGTGATCCTACCAGTACATTGTGGTTGTGTACTGACATTGGACTTGCTCTTTCCTTGTTGAGTATAGGGCATCTTCCGGCAGCTATTGACAAACCTCGCTTAGAAGATCAGTGATCGTCATCGAATTCAAGGGTGAGCCAGTTCTTTCAGGCTGTCATGAGTTCTCTTTTGTTTGTGTCCTCATTTCGGACTTAGACTAGTGCATTAGGATTTCTTATGTTTAATTGGGTTGTACCCATATTCTTAGACTTGTTGAACTTTAGATGTTTTGGTACATTGACTTTCAGGTTCTAGTTATTACTTCCGCATTTGTTTTGACTAGACTTTTGTTTGGAGTTTATGGGAACTCCCTATTTCTTTCCTTAACATTTAAACCTGCTTCCGTATCTTTAAATGTCTTTGTTTTTGGTTGATTTTATTAGTTTGGGTTGTAGTACTGGTTCTCCCACCGGAGGGTTAGTGTGGGTGTCAATCACGATGATCTGGATCGTAACAGTAATTGAATAATAATATACTTTTATATATTATATTTAGAAACATAACATTGAAGCTGTGACTCTATTTTTGAAAAAAATGCAAATTAAACCATTACAGTACTCATTATTATCTAAGAAGTAAAAAAGTCACGTTTTTAGAGAAAGAGATTAGAGTGCCATAAAAAAAATTTGACTTTTGAAACCTTAAATAAGAATTTATTTTTTTAAATTTATATATGTAGAAGAACTCTCCTATAGTTTTGCCATTGCTTGAGTTTAATAGTTCAAAATATTTTGGTACTCAAAAGGAAAATGTCTCTCATCTCACAAACTCTTTTGATTTTTCTATTTCTCATTTTTGGATCAGGTAATTTACATTTTCTAATTATTTTATTTATTTTAATTTGTTTGGCCTATTTTGATCTATACGGAATTTTAAAAGTGAAAAGAATTTTTGAATCTTATGGTCTAAAATTAAAAATATATCAAAATTCAAATGTACCGAAATATTATTTTATCTTGTGATTTTAAATTTCATCTGTAAAATTAAAATTAAAAAAAGTTACTTAAAAAAAGAAAAGAATCATTTTTTTTAAAACAGACTAATATAAATACTGAACAATTAAATGTAACTTTTCCTTGAAAACAGAAGCATAACCAATTTTTTATTTTTTTTTACAAATTTGAAATAATAAATCTTTCAACATAGAGTATAAAAACTCTTCTAGGCAAACTGATGTGACTTATTTATGTGTTTGATAAATACTCGTAAAATCAACCAAAAGTCATAAATTGGTTATTCTCAAGTATATCGACGTAAAAAAAAAATCGCGTTACGTTATAATTATATTAACATTTATCATTTATTTTTCTTGTGTATATATATAGGTTCAATGGTGGTAGCAAACAAAAATGCAACAGCTTGCTTGACATATTTGGGCATATGTGGTGGAAGTTGTGACAAAAAATGTTGTGATGACAAATGTATTAATAGTTTCCAGGGTAAAAATCCATATTCAATTTGTCAGTTAATACCTGGAAATCCAGGTCGTTTATGTAATTGTTACCATGATTGTTAATTAATTAGAGTTTAAGATTAATGAAATGGGATTAATCATATATGATTATGTCATTTATGTTTAATTGTTGTTGGTGGTTTTTGATGTTATGGCTTAAATATGTTGTCGAGTTTTGAGAAAATGTTCATTTATGTTATTCGTTAAAAGTTTGGCTCGTTTATGTTATTTCTATTTGAGAAAAGATTCATCTATATCATTGTTTGTTGACTGAAATGGCATAGATCAACCAAATGTTTAAAGGATGATATAAATGAGTCTTTTCTCAAACAAAAATGGCATATTTGAACATTTTTCTTTTTTAAAAAATATAATTTAATTAATGACGTGGCCGAATTATAATTGACCAAGTGTAGAAAACGGTTTTGTGAAATCGGAATTGTTTTCAATTAACAAATAATGGCATGGATGAATCTTTTCTCAAACGGAAAATGCATAGATGAGTCAAACTTTTAAAGGATGATATAGATGAGCATTTTCTCAAAGCTAGTCCGATCGCATATTTGAGCATTTTCTCTTGTTTCAAATTAATACGACAATAAATAAGATTAGAAGGAAATATAAACAATTGATGCTGGTGTTTTCAACGTGATTTTTTTCGTTGCTTGAATCTGAAATCTTTAATTAAGAATAAAGAAATTCCAATCATCACACTACAATTCATATTGATTCCTCCGCTTTTAATTAATAAAGGTCAATTTTGTTTAAATATTTTGGACATGTAGTACTTTTAGTCTTTTTAAGCTCACGTCTATTTCTAAAGTGTACACGGACCCTATTTCTATCTCATAGAAATAAAAATGTTATTTTGAATAAACCTTCGACTCGTATAAAGTATAAACCATCTCAACTAAATATAAAGCACGACAAAAGGAAAAAAGATCCATGCCTAATTAAGTACTAAAAATTTTGCTTAAATTCAAGGTTTATATCAAATTATATCAATTTACCACGTTAATTACAAATGTAAAATGAAAAGTAATCTTTATTATTCTTTTTTTGTTTGTAATCTTTATTATTCGAATTGAGTAATCATTGTTTTTTCTACCACCTTTATTAAGGATATTTTATTTTTCAATTTTGGACTATGATTGATATTTTCCTTAATGAATAAAATAACAATTAAAACAAATCATTAATGGAGTCCAACAATTTGTGAATTATATAAAGGAAAGTGAAATTGTATTTTCTCAAACATCAAAAGCATTTTTACATATTTATACTCAAAAGTTAAAAAGAAGATGGCAATGATCACATCAACTTTTTTCATTTTACTATTTCTCATTTTACCAACAGGTGATTATTTACTTTTTAAAATTGTATTTCTAGCTTTTATTCTTTGTTTTTGTGATTTATATATTCCAATTGACAATTGTAGCAATGATTAATTCATATAATATATACAAATTGTTCTTTGTTTCTT